>NC_092751.1:20397950-20465450 GCF_047496795.1 Chiloscyllium punctatum
ACACAGAGGCTTGGTCTCACTCTCTCTCACACACACAGTCTCACTCTCTCACACACCCACACAGAGGCTTGGTCTCACTCTCTCTCACACACACAGTCTCACTCTCTCACACACCCACACAGAGGCTTGGTCTCACTCTCTCTCACACACACAGTCTCACTCTCTCACATACCCACAAACAGAGGCTTGGTCTCACTCTCTCTCACACACACAGTCTCACTATCTCACATACCCACACACAGAGGCTTGGTCTCACTCTCTCTCACACACAGAGTCTCACTCTCTCACACACCCACACACAGAGGCTTGGTCTCACTCTCTCTCACACACAGTCTCACTCTCTCACACACACACAGTCTCACTCTCTCTCACCCACACAGAGGCTTGGTCTCACTCGATCTCACACACACTCACACACACACCCACAAAGAGACTTGGTTTCACTCTCTCTCACACACACAGTCTCACTCTCACACACCCAGACACAGAGGCTTGGTCTCACTCTCTCTCACACCCACACACATAGGCTTGGTCTCACTCTCTCTCACACACACAGTCTCACTCTCACACACCCACACACAGAGGCTTGGTCTCACTCTCTCTCACACACACAGTCTCAATCTCTCACATACCCACACAGAGAGGCTTGGTCTCACTCTCTCTCACACACACAGTCTCACTCTCTCACCCACCCACACACAGAGGCTTGGTCTCACTCTCTCTCACACACACAGTCTCACTCTCTCACACACCCACACAGAGGCTTGGTCTCACTCTCTCTCACACACACAGTCTCACTCTCTCACACACACACAGTCTCACTCTCTCACACACACACAGTCTCACTCTCTCTCACCCACACAGAGTCTTGGTCTCACTCGATCTCACACACACTCACACACACACCCACAAAGAGGCTTGGTCTCACTCTCTCTCACACACACAGTCTCACTCTCACACACCCAGACACAGAGGCTTGGTCTCACTCTCTCTCACACACTGTCTCACTCTCTCACACACCCACACACAGAGGCTTGGTCTCACTCTCTCTCACACACACAGTCTCACTCTCACACACCCACACACAGAGGCTTGGTCTCACTCTCTCTCACACACACAGTCTAACTCACTCACATACCCACACACAGAGGCTTGGTCTCTCTCTCACACACACAGTCTCACTCTCTCACATACCCACACACAGAGGCTTGGTCTCACTCTCTCTCACACACACAGTCTCACTCTCTCACACACCCACACAGAGGCTTGGTCTCACTCTCTCCCACACACACAGTCTCACTCCCTCACACACCCACACAGAGGCTTGGTCTCACTCTCTCTCACACACACAGTCTCACTCTCTCACACACCCACACAGAGGCTTGGTCTCACTCTCTCTCACACACACAGTCTCACTCTCTCTCACCCACACAGAGGCTTGGTCTCACTCGATCTCACACACACTCACACACACACCCACAAAGAGGCTTGGTCTCACTCTCTCTCACACACACAGTTTCACTCTCACACACCCAGACACAGAGGCTTGGTCTCACTCTCTCTCACACACACAGTCTCACTCTCTCACACACCCACACACAGAGGCTTGGTCACACTCTCTCTCACACACACAGTCTCACTCTCACACACCCACACACAGAGGCTTGGTCTCACTCTCTCTCACACACACAGTCTCACTCTCTCACATACCCACACACAGAGGCTTGGACTCACTCTCTCTCACACACACAGTCTCACTCTCTCACATACCCACACACAGAGGCTTGGTCTCACTCTCTCTCACACACACAGTCTCACTCTCTCACACACCCACACACAGAGGCTTGGTCTCACTCTCTCTCTCACACACAGTCTCACTCTCTCACACACCCACACAGAGGCTTGGTCTCACTCTCTCCCACACACACAGTCTCACTCCCTCACACACCCACACAGAGGCTTGGTCTCACTCTCTCTCACACACACAGTCTCACTCTCTCACACACCCACACAGAGGCTTGGTCTCACTCTCTCTCACACACACAGTCTCACTCTCTCACACACCCACACAGAGGCTTGGTCTCACTCTCTCTCACACACACAGTCTCACTCTCTCACATACCCACAAACAGAGGCTTGGTCTCACTCTCTCTCACACACACAGTCTCACTATCTCACATACCCACACACAGAGGCTTGGTCTCACTCTCTCTCACACACAGAGTCTCACTCTCTCACACACCCACACACAGAGGCTTGGTCTCACTCTCTCTCACACACAGTCTCACTCTCTCACACACACGCAGTCTCACTCTCTCTCACCCACACAGAGGCTTGGTCTCACTCGATCTCACACACATTCACACACACACCCACAAAGAGACTTGGTCTCACTCTCTCTCACACACACAGTCTCACTCTCACACACCCAGACACAGAGGCTTGGTCTCACTCTCTCTCACACCCACACACATAGGCTTGGTCTCACTCTCTCTCACACACACAGTCTCACTCTCACACACCCACACACAGAGGCTTGGTCTCACTCTCTCTCACACACACAGTCTCAATCTCTCACATGCCCACACAGAGAGGCTTGGTCTCACTCTCTCTCACACACACAGTCTCACTCTCTCACCCACCCACACACAGAGGCTTGGTCTCACTCTCTCTCACACACACAGTCTCACTCTCTCACACACCCACACAGAGGCTTGGTCTCACTCTCTCTCACACACACAGTCTCACTCCCTCACACACCCACACAGAGGCTTGGTCTCACTCTCTCTCACACACACAGTCTCACTCTCTCACACACACACAGTCTCACTCTCTCACACACACACAGTCTCACTCTCTCTCACCCACACAGAGTCTTGGTCTCACTCGATCTCACACACACTCACACACACACCCACAAAGAGGCTTGGTCTCACTCTCTCTCACACACACAGTCTCACTCTCACACACCCAGACACAGAGGCTTGGTCTCACTCTCTCTCACACACAGTCTCACTCTCTCACACACCCACACACAGAGGCTTGGTCTCACTCTCTCTCACACACACAGTCTCACTCTCACACACCCACACACAGAGGCTTGGTCTCACTCTCTCTCACACACACAGTCTAACTCTCTCACATACCCACACACAGAGGCTTGGTCTCACTCTCTCTCACACACACAGTCTCACTCTCTCACATACCCACACACAGAGGCTTGGTCTCACTCTCTCTCACACACACAGTCTCACTCTCTCACACACCCACACAGAGGCTTGGTCTCACTCTCTCCCACACACACAGTCTCACTCCCTCACACACCCACACAGAGGCTTGGTCTCACTCTCTCTCACACACACAGTCTCACTCTCTCACACACCCACACAGAGGCTTGGTCTCACTCTCTCTCACACACACAGTCTCACTCTCTCACACACCCACACAGAGGCTTGGTCTCACTCTCTCTCACACACACTGTCTCACTCTCTCACATACCCACACACAGAGGCTTGGTCTCACTCTCTCTCACACACACAGTCTCACTCTCTCACATACCCACACAGAGGCTTGGTCTCACTCTCTCTCACACACACAGTCTCACTCTCACACACCCACACACAGAGGCTTGGTCTCACTCTCACACCCACAAAGTCTCACTCTCTCACATACCCACACAGAGGCTTGGTCTCACTCTCTCTCACACACACAGTCTCACTCTCTCACACACCCACACAGAGGCTTGGTCTCACTCTCTCTCTCACACACAGTCTCACTCTCACGCACCCACACACAGACGCTTGGTCTCACTCTCTCTCACACACACAGTCTCACTCTCTCACATACCCACACAGAGGCTTGGTCTCACTCTCTCTCACACACACAGTCTCACTCTCTCAAATACCCACACAGAGGCTTGGTCTCTCTCTCTCACACACACAGTCTCACTCTCTCACATACCCACACACAGAGGCTTGGTCTCACTCTCTCTCACACACACAGTCTCACTCTCTCACAAACACCCACACAGAGGCTTGGTCTCACTCTCTCTCACACACACAGTCTCACTCTCTCACATACCCACACACAGAGGCTTGTTCTCATTCTCTCTCTCACACACACAGTCTCACTCTCTCACATATCCACACACAGAGTCTTTGTCTCACCCTCTCTCACACACACAGTCTCACTCTCTCATATACCCACACACAGAGGCTTGGTCTCACTCTCCCTCACACAGACAGTCTCACTCTCTCACATACCCACACACAGAGGCTTAGTCTCACTCTCTCTCACACACACAGTCTCACTCTCTCACATACCCACACACAGAGGCTTGGTCTCACTCTCTCTCACACACACAGTCTCACTCTCTCACATACCCACACACAGAGGCTTGGTCTCACTCTCACACACACACACAGTCTCACTGTCTCACATACCCACACACAGAGGCTTGGTCTCACTCTCTCTCACACACACAGTCTCACTCTCTCACACACCCACACAGAGGCTTGGTCTCACTCTCTCTCACACACACAGTCTCACTCTCTCACATACCCACACACAGAGGCTTGGTCTCACTCTATCTCACACACACAGTCTCACTCTCTCACATATCCACACAGAGGCTTGGTCTCACTCTCTCTCACACACACAGTCTCACTCTCTCTCACACACACACAGAGGCTTGGTCTCACTCTCTCTCACACACACAGTCTCACTCTCTCACACACACACACAGAGGCTTGGTCTCACTCTCTCTCACACACACAGTCTCACTCTCTCACATACCCACACACAGAGGCTTGATCTCACTCTCTCTCACACACACAGTCTCACTCTCTCACATACCCACACAGAGTCTTGGTCTCACTCTCTCTCACACACACAGTCTCACTCTCTCACATACCCACACACAGAGGCTTGGTCTCACTCTCACACACACACACAGTCTCACTCTCTCACATACCCACACACAGAGGCTTGGTCTCACTCTCTCTCACACACACAGTCTCACTCTCTCACACACCCACACAGAGGCTTGGTCTCACTCTCTCTCACACACACAGTCTCACTCTCTCACATACCCACACACAGAGGCTTGGTCTCACCCTATCTCACACACACAGTCTCACTCACTCACATACCCACACACAGAGGCTTGGTCTCACTCTCTCTCACACACACAGTCTCACTCTCCCACACACCCACACAGAGGCTTGGTCTCACTCTCTCTCACACACACAGTCTCACTCTCTCACATACCCACACAGAGGCTTGGTCTCACTCTCTCTCACATACACATTCTAACTCTCTCTCACACACACACAGAGGCTTGGTCTCACTCTCTCTCACACACACAGTCTCACTCTCTCACACACACACACAGAGGCTTGGTCTCACTCTCTCTCACACACACAGTCTCACTCTCTCACATACCCACACACAGAGGCTTGGTCTCACTCCCTCTCACACACACAGTCTCACTCTCTCACATACCCACACACAGAGGCTTGGTCTCACTCTCTCTCACACACACAGTCTCACTCTCTCACATACCCACACACAGAGGCTTGGTCTCACTCTCTCTCACACACAAAGTCTCACTCTCTCACACACCCACACACAGAGGCTTGGTCTCACTCTCTCTCACACACACAGTCTCACTCTCTCACATACCCACACACAGAGGCTTGGTCTCACTCTCTCTCACACACACAGTCTCACTCTCTCACATACCCACACAGAGGCTTGGTCTCACTCTCTCTCACACACACAGTCTCACTCTCACACACCCACACACAGAGGCTTGGTCTCACTCTCACACACACACTGTCTCACTCTCTCACATACCCACACAGAGGCTTGGTCTCACTCTCTCTCACACACACAGTCTCACTCTCTCACACACCCACACAGAGGCTTGGTCTCACTCTCTCTCTCACACACAGTCTCACTCTCACACACCCACACGCAGAGGCTTGGTCTCACTCTCTCTCACACACACAGTCTCACTCTCTCACATACCCACATAGAGGCTTGGTCTCACTCTCTCTCACACACACAGTCTCACTCTATCAAATACCCACACAGAGGCTTGGTCTCTCTCTCTCACACACACAGTCTCACTCTCTCACATACCCACACACAGAGGCTTGGTCTCACTCTCTCTCACACACACAGTCTCACTCTCTCAAACACACCCACACAGAGGCTTGGTCTCACTCACTCTCACACACACAGTCTCACTCTCTCACATACCCACACACAGAGGCTTGTTCTCATTCTCTCTCTCACACACACAGTCTCACTCTCTCACATACCCACACACAGAGGCTTGGTCTCACCCTCTCTCACACACACAGTCTCACTCTCTCACATACCCACACACAGAGGCTTGGTCTCACTCTCTCTCACACACACAGTCTCTCTCTCTCACATACCCACACACTGAGGCTTGGTCTCATTCTCTCTCACACACACAGTCTCACTCTCTCACATACCCACACACAGAGGCTTGGTCTCACTCTCTCTCACACACACAGTCTCACTCTCTCACATACCCACACACAGAGGCTTGGTCTCACTCTCACACACACACACAGTCTCACTGTCTCACATTCCCACACACAGAGGCTTGGTCTCACTCTCTCTCACACACACAGTCTCACTCTCTCACACACCGACACAGAGGCTTGGTCTCACTCTCTCTCACACACACAGTCTCACTCTCTCACATACCAACACACAGAGGCTTGGTCTCACTCTCTCTCACACACACAGTCTCAATCTCTCTCACACACACACAGAGGCTTGGTCTCACTCTCTCTCACACACACAGTCTCACTCTCTCACAAACACACACAGAGGCTTGGTCTCACTCTCTCTCGCACACACAGTCTCACTCTCTCACATACCCACACACAGAGGCTTGGTCTCACTCTCTCTCACACACACAGTCTCACTCTCTCACATACCCACACACAGAGGCTTGGTCTCACTCTCTCACACACACACAGTCTCACTCTCTCACACACCCACAATCAGAGGCTTGGTCTCACTCTCTCTCACACACACAGTCTCACTCTCACACACCCACACACAGAGGCTTGGTCTCACTCTCTCTCACACACACAGTCTCACTCTCACACACCCACACACAGAGGCATGGTCTCACTCTCTCTCACACACACAGTCTCACTCTCTCACATACCCACATAGAGGCTTGGTCTCACTCTCTCTCACACACACAGTCTCACTCTCTCAAATACCGACACAGAGGCTTGGTCTCTCTCTCTCACACACACAGTCTCACTCTCTCATATACCCACACACAGAGGCTTGGTCTCACTCTCTCTCACACACACAGTCTCACTCTCTCAAACACACCCACACAGATGCTTGGTCTCACTCACTCTCACACACACAGTCTCACTCTCTCACATACCCACACACAGAGGCTTGTTCTCATTCTCTCTCTCACACACACAGTCTCACTCTCTCACATACCCACACACAGAGGCTTGGTCTCACCCTCTCTCACACACACAGTCTCACTCTCACATACCCACACACAGAGGCTTGGTCTCACTCTCTCTCACACACACAGTCTCACTCTCTCACATACCCACACACTGAGGCTTGGTCTCATTCTCTCTCACACACACAGTCTCACTCTCTCACATACCCACACACAGAGGCTTGGTCTCACTCTCTCTCACACACACAGTCTCACTCTCTCACATACCCACACACAGAGGCTTGGTCTCACTATCACACACACACACAGTCTCACTGTCTCACATACCCACACACAGAGGCTTGGTCTCACTCTCTCTCACACACACAGTCTCACTCTCTCACACACCCACACAGAGGCTTGGTCTCACTCTCTCTCACACACACAGTCTCACTCTCTCACACACCGACACAGAGGCTTGGTCTCACTCTCTCTCACACACACAGTCTCACTCTCTCACATACCCACACACAGAGGCTTGGTCTCACTCTATCTCACACACACAGTCTCACTCTCTCACATACCCACACACAGAGGCTTGGTCTCACTCTCTCTCACACACACAGTCTCACTCTCTCACACACCCACACAGAGGCTTGGTCTCACTCTCTCTCACACACACAGTCTCACTCTCTCACATACCCACACAGAGGCTTGGTCTCACTCTCTCTCACACACACAGTCTCACTCTCTCTCACACACACACAGAGGCTTGGTCTCACACTCTCTCACAAACACAGTCTCACTCTCTCACACACACACACAGAGGCTTGGTCTCACACTCTCTCACACACACAGTCTCACTCTCACATACCCACACACAGAGGCTTGTTCTCATTCTCTCTCTCACACACACAGTCTCACTCTCTCACATACCCACACACAGAGGCTTGGTCTCACCCTCTCTCACACACACAGTCTCACTCTCACATACCCACACACAGAGGCTTGGTCTCACTCTCTCTCACACACACAGTCTCACTCTCTCACATACCCACACACTGAGGCTTGGTCTCATTCTCTCTCACACACACAGTCTCACTCTCTCACATACCCACACACAGAGGCTTGGTCTCACTCTCTCTCACACACACAGTCTCACTCTCTCACATACCCACACACAGAGGCTTGGTCTCACTCTCACACACACACACAGTCTCACTCTCTCACACACCCACACACAGATGCTTGGTCTCACTCTCTCTCACACACACAGTCTCACTCTCACACACCCACACACAGAGGCTTGGTCTCACTCTCTCTCACACACACAGTCTCACTCTCTCACACACCCACACGCAGAGGCTTGGTCTCACTCTCTCTCGTGCACATAGTCTCACTCTCTCACATACCCACACAGAGGCTTAGTCTCACTCTCTCTCACACACACAGTCTCACTCTCTCACATACCCACACAGAGGCTTGGTCTCGCTCTCTCTCACACACACAGTCTCACTCTCTCACACACCCACACAGAGGCTTGGTCTCACTCTCTCTCACACACACAGTCTCACTCTCTCACATACCCACACACAGAGGCTTGGTCTCACTCTCTCTCACACACACAGTCTCACTCTCTCACATACCCACACACAGAGGCTTGGTCTCACTCTCTCTCACACACACACTCTCACTCTCTCACACACCGACACAGAGGCTTGGTCTCACTCTCTCTCACACACACAGTCTCACTCTCTCACATACCCACACACAGAGGCTTGGTCTCACTCTATCTCACACACACAGTCTCACTCTCTCACATACCCACACACAGAGGCTTGGTCTCACTCTCTCTCACACACACAGTCTCACTCTCTCACATACCCACACACAGAGGCTTGGTCTCACTCTCACACACACACAGTCTCACTCTCTCACATACCCACACAGAGGCTTGGTCTCACTATCCCTCACACACACAGTCTCACTCTCACACACACCCACACAGAGGCTTGGTCTCACTCTCTCTCTCACACACAGTCTCACTCTCACAAACCCACACACGGAGGCTTGGTCTCACTCTCTCGCACACACACAGTCTCACTCTCTCACATACCCACACAGAGGCTTGGTCTCACTCTCTCTCACACACACAGTCTCACTCTCTCAAATACTCACACAGAGGCTTGGTCTCTCTCTCTCACACACACAGTCTCACTCTCTCACATACCCACACACAGAGGCTTGGTCTCACTCTCTCTCACACACACAGTCTCACTCTCACACACCCACACACAGAGGCTTGTTCTCATTCTCTCTCTCACACACACAGTCTCACTCTCTCACATACCCACACACAGAGGCTTGGTCTCACCCTCTCTCACACACACAGTCTCACTCTCTCACATACCCACACACAGAGGCTTGGTCTCACTCTCTCTCACACACACAGTCTCACTCTCTCACACACACCCACACAGAGGCTTGGTCTCACTCTCTCTCACACACACAGTCTCACTCTCTCACATACCCACACACAGAGGCTTGTTCTCAATCTCTCTCTCACACACACAGTCTCACTCTCTCACATACCCTCACACAGAGGCTTGGTCTCACACTCTCTCACACACACAGTCTCACTCTCTCACATACCCACACACAGAGGCTTGGTCTCACTCTCTCTCACACACACAGTCTCACTCTCTCACATACCCACACACAGAGGCTTGGTCTCACTCTCTCTCACACACACAGTCTCACTCTCTCACATACCCACACACAGAGGCTTGGTCTCACTCTCTCTCACACACACAGTCTCACTCTCTCACATACCCACACACAGAGGTTTGGTCTCACTATCACACACACACACAGTCTCACTGTCTCACATACCCACACACAGAGGCTTGGTCTCACTCTCTCTCACACACACAGTCTCACTCTCTCACACACCCACACAGAGGCTTGGTCTCACTCTCTCTCACACACACAGTCTCACTCTCTCACATACCCACACACAGAGGCTTGGTCTCACTCTCTCTCACACACACAGTCTCACTCTCTCACATACCCACACACAGAGGCTTGGTCTCACTCTCTCTCACACACACACTCTCACTCTCTCACACACCGACACAGAGGCTTGGTCTCACTCTCTCTCACACACACAGTCTCACTCTCTCACATACCCACACACAGAGGCTTGGTCTCACTCTATCTCACACACACAGTCTCACTCTCTCACATACCCACACACAGAGGCTTGGTCTCACTCTCTCTCACACACACAGTCTCACTCTCTCACACACCCACACAGAGGCTTGGTCTCACTCTCTCTCACACACACAGTCTCACTCTCTCACATACCCACACAGAGGCTTGGTCTCACTCTCTCTCACACACACAGTCTCACTCTTTCTCACACACACACACAGGCTTGGTCTCACTCTCTCTCACACACACAGTCTCACTCTCTCACACACACACACAGAGGTTTGGTCTCACTCTCTCTCACACACACAGTCTCACTCTCTCACATACCCACACACAGAAGTTTGGTCTCACTCTCTCTCACACACACAGTCTCACTCTCTCACATACCCACACACAGAGGCTTGGTCTCACTCTCACACACACACACAGTCTCACTCTCACACACCCACACACAGAGGCTTGGTCTCACTCTCTCTCACACACACTCTCACTCTCTCACACACCCACACACAGAGGTTTGGTCTCACTCTCTCTCACACACACAGTCTCACTCTCTCACACACCCACACACAGAGGCTTGGTCTCACTCTCTCTCACACACACAGTCTCACTCTCTCACACACCCACACACAGAGGCTTGGTCTCACTCTCTCTCGTACACACAGTCTCACTCTCTCACTTACCCACACAGAGGCTTAGTCTCACTCTCTCTCACACACACAGTCTCACTCTCTCACACACCCACACAGAGGCTTGGTCTCACTCTCTCTCACACACACAGTCTCACTCTCACACACCCACACACAGAGGCTTGGTCTCACTCTCTCTCACACACACAGTCTCACTCTCTCACATACCCACACAGAGGCTTGGTCTCACTCTCTCTCACACACACAGTCTCACTCTCTCAAATACCCACACAGAGGCTTGGTCTCTCTCTCTCACACACACAGTCTCACTCTCTCACATACCCACACACAGAGGCTTGTTCTCATTCTCTCTCTCACACACACAGTCTCACTCTCTCACATACCCACACACAGAGGCTTGGTCTCACCCTCTCTCACACACACAGTCTCACTCTCTCACATACCCACACACAGAGGCTTGGTCTCACCCTCATTCACACACACAGTCTCACTCTCTCACATACCCACACACAGAGGCTTGGTCTCACTCTCTCTCACACACACAGTCTCACTCTCTCACATACCCACACACAGAGGCTTGGTCTCACTCTCTCTCACACACACAGTCTCACTCTCTCACATACCCACACACAGAGGCTTGGTCTCACTCTCACACACACACACAGTCTCACTGTCTCACATACCCACACACAGAGGCTTGGTCTCACTCTCTCTCACACACACAGTCTCACTCTCTCACATACCCACACACAGAGGCTTGGTCTCACTCTCTCTCACACACACAGTCTCACTCTCTCACACACCCACACACAGAGGCTTGGTCTCACTCTCTCTCACACACACAGTCTCACTCTCTCACATACCCACACACAGAGGCTTGGTCTCACTCTCTCTCACACACACAGTCTCACTCTCTCACATACCCACACAGAGGCTTTGTCTCACTCTCTCTCACAGACTAAGTCTCACTCTCACACACCCACACACAGAGGCTTGGTCCCACTCTCTCACACACGCAGTCTCACTCTCTCACATACCCACACAGAGGCTTGGTCTCACTCTCTCTCACACACACAGTCTCACTCTCTCACACACCCACACAGAGGCTTGGTCTCACTCTATTTCTCACACGCAGTCTCACTCTCACACACACACACACAGAGGCTTGGTCTCACTCTCTCTCACACACACAGTCTCACTCTCTCACATACCCACACAGAGGCTTGGTCTCACTCTCTCTCACACACACAGTCTCACTCTCTCAAATACCCACACAGAGGCTTGGTCTCTCTCTCTCACACACACAGTCTCACTCTCTCACATACCCACACACAGAGGCTTGGTCTTACTCTCTCTCACACACACAGTCGCACTCTCTCACACACACCCGCACAGAGGCTTGGTCTCACTCTCTCTCACACACACAGTCTCACTCTCTCACATACCCACACACAGAGGCTTGTTCTCATTCTCTCTCTCACACACACAGTCTCACTCTCTCACATACCCACACACAGAGGCTTGGTCTCACCCTCTCTCACACACACAGTCTCACTCTCTCACATACCCACACACAGAGGCTTGGTCTCACTCTCTCTCAGACACACAGTCTCACTCTCTCACATACCCACACACAGAGGCTTGGTCTCACTCTCTCTCACACACACAGTCTCACTCTCTCACATACCCACACACAGAGGCTTGGTCTCACTCTCACACACACACACAGTCTCACTGTCTCACATACCCACACACAGAGGCTTGGTCTCACTCTCTCTCACACACACAGTCTCACTCTCTCACATACCCACACACAGAGGCTTGGTCTCACTCTCTCTCACACACACAGTCTCACTCTCTCACACACCCACACACAGAGGCTTGGTCTCACTCTCTCTCACACACACAGTCTCACTCTCTCACATACCCACACACAGAGGCTTGGTCTCACTCTCTCTCACACACACAGTCTCACTCTCTCACATACCCACACAGAGGCTTGGTCTCACTCTCTCTCACACACCGTCTCACTCTCACACACCCACACACAGAGACTTGGTCTCATTCTCACACACACACAGTCTCACTCTCTCACATACCCACACAGAGGCTTGGTCTCTCTCTCTCTCACACACACAGTCTCACTCTCTCACACACCCACACAGAGGCTTGGTCTCACTCTCTCTCTCACACGCAGTCTCACTCTCACACACCCACACACAGAGGCTTGGTCTCACTCTCTCTCACACACACAGTCTCACTCTCTCACATACCGACACAGAGGCTTGGTCTCACTCTCTCTCACACACACAGTCTCACTCTCTCAAATACCCACACAGAGGCTTGGTCTCTCTCTCTCACACACACAGTCTCACTCTCTCACATACCCACACACAGAGGCTTGGTCTCACTCTCTCTCACACACACAGTCTCACACTCTCACACACACCCGCACAGAGGCTTGGTATCACTCACTCTCACACACACAGTCTCACTCTCTCACATACCCACACACACAGGCTTGTTCTCATTCTCTCTCTCACACACACAGTCTCACTCTCTCACATACCCACACACAGAGGCTTGGTCTCACTCTCTCTCACACACACAGTCTCACTCTCTCACATACCCACACACTGAGGCTTGGTCTCAATCTCTCTCACACACACAGTCTCACTCTCTCACATACCCACACACAGAGGCTTGGTCTCACTCTCTCTCACACACACAGTCTCACTCTCTCACACACCGACACAGAGGCTTGGTCTCACTGTCTCTCACACACACAGTCTCACTCTCTCACATACCCACACACAGAGGCTTGGTCTCACTCTATCTCACACACACAGTCTCACTCTCTCACATACCCACACACAGAGGCTTGGTCTCACTCTCTCTCACACACACAGTCTCACTCTCTCACACACCCACACAGAGGCTTGGTCACACTCTCTCTCACACACACAGTCTCACTCTCTCACATATCCACACAGAGGCTTGGTCTCACTCTCTCTCACACACACAGTCTCACTCTCTCTCACACACACACAGAGGCTTGGTCTCACTCTCTCTTACACACACAGTCTCACTCTCTCACACACACACACAGAGGCTTGGTCTCACTCTCTCTCACACACACAGTCCCACTCTCTCACATACCCACACACAGAGGCTTGGTCTCACTCTCTCTCACACACACAGTCTCACTCTCTCACATACCCACACACAGAGGCTTGGTCTCACTCTCTCTCACACACACAGTCTCACTCTCTCACACACCCACACACAGAGGCTTGGTCTCACTCTCTCTCGTACACACAGTCTCACTCTCTCACATACCCACGCAGAGGCTTAGTCTCACTCTCTCTCACACACACAGTCTCACTCTCTCACATACCCACACAGAGGCTTGGTCTCACTCTCTCTCACAGACACAGTCTCACTCTCACACACCCACACACAGAGGCTTGGTCTCACTCTCACACACACACAATCTCACTCTCTCACATACCCACACAGAGCTTGGTCTCACTCTCCCTCACACACACAGTCTCACTCTCACACACACCCACACAGAGGCTTGGTCTCACTCTCTCTCTCACACACAGTCTCACTCTCACACACCCACACACGGAGGCTTGGTCTCACTCTCTCGCACACACACAGTCTCACTCTCTCACATCCCCACACAGAGGCTTGGTCTCACTCTCTCTCACACACACAGTCTCACTCTCTCAAATACCCACACAGAGGCTTGGTCTCAGTCTCTCTCACACACACAGTCTCACTCTCTCACATACCCACACACAGAGGCTTGGTCTCACTCTCTCTCACACATACAGTCTCACTCTCTCACACACACCCACACAGAGGCTTGGTCTCACTCTCTCTCACACACACAGTCTCACTCTCTCACATACCCACACACAGAGGCTTGGTCTCATTCTCTCTCACACACACACAGTCTCACTCTCTCACATACCCACACACAGAGGCTTGGTCTCACCCTCTCTCACACACACAGTCTCACTCTCTCACATACCCACACACAGAGGCTTGGTCTCACTCCCTCTCACACACACAGTCTCACTCTCTCACATACCCACACACAGAGGCTTGGTCTCACTCTCTCTCACACACACAGTCTCACTCTCTCACATACCCACACACAGAGGCTTGGTCTCACTCTCTCTCACACACAAAGTCTCACTCTCTCACACACCCACACACAGAGGCTTGGTCTCACTCTCTCTCACACACACAGTCTCACTCTCTCACATACCCACACACAGAGGCTTGGTCTCACTCTCTCTCACACACACAGTCTCACTCTCTCACATACCCACACAGAGGCTTGGTCTCACTCTCTCTCACACACACAGTCTCACTCTCACACACCCACACACAGAGGCTTGGTCTCACTCTCACACACACACTGTCTCACTCTCTCACATACCCACACAGAGGCTTGGTCTCACTCTCTCTCACACACACAGTCTCACTCTCTCACACACCCACACAGAGGCTTGGTCTCACTCTCGCTCTCACACACAGTCTCACTCTCACACACCCACACGCAGAGGCTTGGTCTCACTCTCTCTCACACACACAGTCTCACTCTCTCACATACCCACATAGAGGCTTGGTCTCACTCTCTCTCACACACACAGTCTCACTCTCTCAAATACCCACACAGAGGCTTGGTCTCTCTCTCTCACACACACAGTCTCACTCTCTCACATACCCACACACAGAGGCTTGGTCTCACTCTCTCTCACACACACAGTCTCACTCTCTCAAACACACCCACACAGAGGCTTGGTCTCACTCACTCTCACACACACAGTCTCACTCTCTCACATACCCACACACAGAGGCTTGTTCTCATTCTCTCTCTCACACACACAGTCTCACTCTCTCACATACCCACACACAGAGGCTTGGTCTCACTCTCTCTCACACACACAGTCTCTCTCTCTCACATACCCACACACTGAGGCTTGGTCTCATTCTCTCTCACACACACAGTCTCACTCTCTCACATACCCACACACAGAGGCTTGGTCTCACTCTCTCTCACACACACAGTCTCACTCTCTCACATACCCACCCACAGAGGCTTGGTCTCACTCTCACACACACACACAGTCTCACTGTCTCACATTCCCACACACAGAGGCTTGGTCTCACTCTCTCTCACACACACAGTCTCACTCTCTCACACACCGACACAGAGGCTTGGTCTCACTCTCTCTCACACACACAGTCTCACTCTCTCACATACCAACACACAGAGGCTTGGTCTCACTCTCTCTCACACACACAGTCTCAATCTCTCTCACACACACACAGAGGCTTGGTCTCACTCTCTCTCACACACACAGTCTCACTCTCTCACAAACACACACAGAGGCTTGGTCTCACTCTCTCTCGCACACACAGTCTCACTCTCTCACATACCCACACACAGAGGCTTGGTCTCACTCTCTCTCACACACACAGTCTCACTCTCTCACATACCCACACACAGAGGCTTGGTCTCACTCTCTCACACACACACAGTCTCACTCTCTCACACACCCACAATCAGAGGCTTGGTCTCACTCTCTCTCACACACACAGTCTCACTCTCACACACCCACACACAGAGGCTTGGTCTCACTCTCTCTCACACACACAGTCTCACTCTCACACACCCACACACAGAGGCATGGTCTCACTCTCTCTCACACACACAGTCTCACTCTCTCACATACCCACATAGAGGCTTGGTCTCACTCTCTCTCACACACACAGTCTCACTCTCTCAAATACCGACACAGAGGCTTGGTCTCTCTCTCTCACACACACAGTCTCACTCTCTCATATACCCACACACAGAGGCTTGGTCTCACTCTCTCTCACACACACAGTCTCACTCTCTCAAACACACCCACACAGATGCTTGGTCTCACTCACTCTCACACACACAGTCTCACTCTCTCACATACCCACACACAGAGGCTTGTTCTCATTCTCTCTCTCACACACACAGTCTCACTCTCTCACATACCCACACACAGAGGCTTGGTCTCACCCTCTCTCACACACACAGTCTCACTCTCACATACCCACACACAGAGGCTTGGTCTCACTCTCTCTCACACACACAGTCTCACTCTCTCACATACACACACACTGAGGCTTGGTCTCATTCTCTCTCACACACACAGTCTCACTCTCTCACATACCCACACACAGAGGCTTGGTCTCACTCTCTCTCACACACACAGTCTCACTCTCTCACATACCCACACACAGAGGCTTGGTCTCACTATCACACACACACACAGTCTCACTGTCTCACATACCCACACACAGAGGCTTGGTCTCACTCTCTCTCACACACACAGTCTCACTCTCTCACACACCCACACAGAGGCTTGGTCTCACTCTCTCTCACACACACAGTCTCACTCTCTCACACACCGACACAGAGGCTTGGTCTCACTCTCTCTCACACACACAGTCTCACTCTCTCACATACCCACACACAGAGGCTTGGTCTCACTCTATCTCACACACACAGTCTCACTCTCTCACATACCCACACACAGAGGCTTGGTCTCACTCTCTCTCACACACACAGTCTCACTCTCTCACACACCCACACAGAGGCTTGGTCTCACTCTCTCTCACACACACAGTCTCACTCTCTGACATACCCACACAGAGGCTTGGTCTCACTCTCTCTCACACACACAGTCTCACTCTCTCTCACACACACACAGAGGCTTGGTCTCACACTCTCTCACAAACACAGTCTCACTCTCTCACACACACACACAGAGGCTTGGTCTCACACTCTCTCACACACACAGTCTCACTCTCTCACATACCCACACACAGAGGCTTGGTCTCACTCTCTCTCACACACACAGTCTCACTCTCTCACATACCCACACACAGAGGCTTGGTCTCACTCTCACACACACACACAGTCTCACTCTCTCACACACCCACACACAGATGCTTGGTCTCACTCTCTCTCACACACACAGTCTCACTCTCACACACCCACACACAGAGGCTTGGTCTCACTCTCTCTCACACACACAGTCTCACTCTCTCACACACCCACACGCAGAGGCTTGGTCTCACTCTCTCTCGTGCACATAGTCTCACTCTCTCACATACCCACACAGAGGCTTAGTCTCACTCTCTCTCTCACACACACAGTCTCACTCTCTCACATACCCACACAGAGGATTGGTCTCACTCTCTCTCACACACACAGTCTCACTCTCTCACACACCCACACAGAGGCTTGGTCTCACTCTCTCTCACACACACAGTCTCACTCTCTCACATACCCACACACAGAGGCTTGGTCTCACTCTCTCTCACACACACAGTCTCACTCTCTCACATACCCACACACAGAGGCTTGGTCTCACTCTCTCTCACACACACACTCTCACTCTCTCACACACCGACACAGAGGCTTGGTCTCACTCTCTCTCACACACACAGTCTCACTCTCTCACATACCCACACACAGAGGCTTGGTCTCACTCTATCTCACACACACAGTCTCACTCTCTCACATACCCACACACAGAGGCTTGGTCTCACTCTCACACACACACAGTCTCACTCTCTCACATACCCACACAGAGGCTTGGTCTCACTATCCCTCACACACACAGTCTCACTCTCACACACACCCACACAGAGGCTTGGTCTCACTCTCTCTCTCACACACAGTCTCACTCTCACAAACCCACACACGGAGGCTTGGTCTCACTCTCTCGCACACACACAGTCTCACTCTCTCACATACCCACACAGAGGCTTGGTCTCACTCTCTCTCACACACACAGTCTCACTCTCTCAAATACTCACACAGAGGCTTGGTCTCTCTCTCTCACACACACAGTCTCACTCTCTCACATACCCACACACAGAGGCTTGGTCTCACTCTCTCTCACACACACAGTCTCACTCTCACACACCCACACACAGAGGCTTGGTCTCACTCTCTCTCACACACACAGTCTCACTCTCTCACATACCCACACGGAGGCTTGGTCTCACTCTCTCTCACACACACAGTCTCACTCTCTCAAATACCCACACAGAGGCTTGGTCTCTCTCTTTCACACACACAGTCTCACTCTCTCACATACCCACACACAGAGGCTTGTTCTCATTCTCTCTCTCACACACACAGTCTCACTCTCTCACATACCCACACACAGAGGCTTGGTCTCACCCTCTCTCACACACACAGTCTCACTCTCTCACATACCCACACACAGAGGCTTGGTCTCACTCTCTCTCACACACACAGTCTCACTCTCTCACACACACCCACACAGAGGCTTGGTCTCACTCTCTCTCACACACACAGTCTCACTCTCTCACATACCCACACACAGAGGCTTGTTCTCAATCTCTCTCTCACACACACTGTCTCACTCTCTCACATACCCTCACACAGAGGCTTGGTCTCACACTCTCTCACACACACAGTCTCACTCTCTCACATACCCACACACAGAGGCTTGGTCTCACTCTCTCTCACACACACAGTCTCACTCTCTCACATACCCACACACAGAGGCTTGGTCTCACTCTCTCTCACACACACAGTCTCACTCTCTCACATACCCACACACAGAGGCTTGGTCTCACTCTCTCTCACACACACAGTCTCACTCTCTCACATACCCACACACAGAGGTTTGGTCTCACTCTCACACACACACACAGTCTCACTGTCTCACATACCCACACACAGAGGCTTGGTCTCACTCTCTCTCACACACACAGTCTCACTCTCTCACACACCCACACAGAGGCTTGGTCTCACTCTCTCTCACACACACAGTCTCACTCTCTCACATACCCACACACAGAGGCTTGGTCTCACTCTCTCTCACACACACAGTCTCACTCTCTCACATACCCACACACAGAGGCTTGGTCTCACTCTCTCTCACACACACACTCTCACTCTCTCACACACCGACACAGAGGCTTGGTCTCACTCTCTCTCACACACACAGTCTCACTCTCTCACATACCCACACACAGAGGCTTGGTCTCACTCTATCTCACACACACAGTCTCACTCTCTCACATACCCACACACAGAGGCTTGGTCTCACTCTCTCTCACACACACAGTCTCACTCTCTCACACACCCACACAGAGGCTTGGTCTCACTCTCTCTCACACACACAGTCTCACTCTCTCACATACCCACACAGAGGCTTGGTCTCACTCTCTCTCACACACACAGTCTCACTCTTTCTCACACACACACACAGGCTTGGTCTCACTCTCTCTCACACACACAGTCTCACTCTCTCACACACACACACAGAGGTTTGGTCTCACTCTCTCTCACACACACAGTCTCACTCTCTCACATACCCACACACAGAGGTTTGGTCTCACTCTCTCTCACACACACAGTCTCACTCTCTCACATACCCACACACAGAGGCTTGGTCTCACTCTCACACACACACACAGTCTCACTCTCACACACCCACACACAGAGGCTTGGTCTCACTCTCTCTCACACACACAGTCTCACTCTCTCACACACCCACACACAGAGGTTTGGTCTCACTCTCTCTCACACACACAGTCTCACTCTCTCACACACCCACAAACAGAGGCTTGGTCTCACTCTCTCTCACACACACAGTCTCACTCTCACACACCCACACACAGAGGCTTGGTCTCACTCTCTCTCACACACACAGTCTCACTCTCTCACACACCCACACACAGAGGCTTGGTCTCACTCTCTCTCGTACACACAGTCTCACTCTCTCACTTACCCACACAGAGGCTTAGTCTCACTCTCTCTCACACACACAGTCTCACTCTCTCACACACCCACACAGAGGCTTGGTCTCACTCTCTCTCACACACACAGTCTCACTCTCACACACCCACACACAGAGGCTTGGTCTCACTCTCTCTCACACACACAGTCTCACTCTCTCACATACCCACACAGAGGCTTGGTCTCACTCTCTCTCACACACACAGTCTCACTCTCTCAAATACCCACACAGAGGCTTGGTCTCTCTCTCTCACACACACAGTCTCACTCTCTCACATACCCACACACAGAGGCTTGTTCTCATTCTCTCTCTCACACACACAGTCTCACTCTCTCACATACCCACACACAGAGGCTTGGTCTCACCCTCTCTCACACACACAGTCTCACTCTCTCACATACCCACACACAGAGGCTTGGTCTCACCCTCATTCACACACACAGTCTCACTCTCTCACATACCCACACACAGAGGCTTGGTCTCACTCTCTCTCACACACACAGTCTCACTCTCTCACATACCCACACACAGAGGCTTGGTCTCACTCTCTCTCACACACACAGTCTCACTCTCTCACATACCCACACACAGAGGCTTGGTCTCACTCTCACACACACACACAGTCTCACTGTCTCACATACCCACACACAGAGGCTTGGTCTCACTCTCTCTCACACACACAGTCTCACTCTCTCACATACCCACACACAGAGGCTTGGTCTCACTCTCTCTCACACACACAGTCTCACTCTCTCACACACCCACACACAGAGGCTTGGTCTCACTCTCTCTCACACACACAGTCTCACTCTCTCACATACCCACACACAGAGGCTTGGTCTCACTCTCTCTCACACACACAGTCTCACTCTCTCACATACCCACACAGAGGCTTTGTCTCACTCTCTCTCACAGACTAAGTCTCACTCTCACACACCCACACACAGAGGCTTGGTCCCACTCTCTCACACACGCAGTCTCACTCTCTCACATACCCACACAGAGGCTTGGTCTCACTCTCTCTCACACACACAGTCTCACTCTCTCACACACCCACACAGAGGCTTGGTCTCACTCTCTTTCTCACACGCAGTCTCACTCTCACACACACACACACAGAGGCTTGGTCTCACTCTCTCTCACACACACAGTCTCACTCTCTCACATACCCACACAGAGGCTTGGTCTCACTCTCTCTCACACACACAGTCTCACTCTCTCAAATACCCACACAGAGGCTTGGTCTCTCTCTCTCACACACACAGTCTCACTCTCTCACATACCCACACACAGAGGCTTGGTCTTACTCTCTCTCACACACACAGTCTCACTCTCTCACACACACCCGCACAGAGGCTTGGTCTCACTCTCTCTCACACACACAGTCTCACTCTCTCACATACCCACACACAGAGGCTTGTTCTCATTCTCTCTCTCACACACACAGTCTCACTCTCTCACATACCCACACACAGAGGCTTGGTCTCACCCTCTCTCACACACACAGTCTCACTCTCTCACATACCCACACACAGAGGCTTGGTCTCACTCTCTCTCAGACACACAGTCTCACTCTCTCACATACCCACACACAGAGGCTTGGTCTCACTCTCTCTCACACACACAGTCTCACTCTCTCACATACCCACACACAGAGGCTTGGTCTCACTCTCACACACACACACAGTCTCACTGTCTCACATACCCACACACAGAGGCTTGGTCTCACTCTCTCTCACACACACAGTCTCACTCTCTCACATACCCACACACAGAGGCTTGGTCTCACTCTCTCTCACACACACAGTCTCACTCTCTCACACACCCACACACAGAGGCTTGGTCTCACTCTCTCTCACACACACAGTCTCACTCTCTCACATACCCACACACAGAGGCTTGGTCTCACTCTCTCTCACACACACAGTCTCACTCTCTCACATACCCACACAGAGGCTTGGTCTCACTCTCTCTCACACACCGTCTCACTCTCACACACCCACACACAGAGACTTGGTCTCATTCTCACACACACACACAGTCTCACTCTCTCACATACCCACACAGAGGCTTGGTCTCTCTCTCTCTCACACACACAGTCTCACTCTCTCACACACCCACACAGAGGCTTGGTCTCACTCTCTCTCTCACACGCAGTCTCACTCTCACACACCCACACACAGAGGCTTGGTCTCACTCTCTCTCACACACACAGTCTCACTCTCTCACATACCGACACAGAGGCTTGGTCTCACTCTCTCTCACACACACAGTCTCACTCTCTCAAATACCCACACAGAGGCTTGGTCTCTCTCTCTCACACACACAGTCTCACTCTCTCACATACCCACACACAGAGGCTTGGTCTCACTCTCTCTCACACACACAGTCTCACTCTCACACACACCCGCACAGAGGCTTGGTATCACTCACTCTCACACACACAGTCTCACTCTCTCACATACCCACACACACAGGCTTGTTCTCATTCTCTCTCTCACACACACAGTCTCACTCTCTCACATACCCACACACAGAGGCTTGGTCTCAATCTCTCTCACACACACAGTCTCACTCTCTCACATACCCACACACTGAGGCTTGGTCTCAATCTCTCTCACACACACAGTCTCACTCTCTCACATACCCACACACAGAGGCTTGGTCTCACTCTCTCTCACACACACAGTCTCACTCTCTCACACACCGACACAGAGGCTTGGTCTCACTGTCTCTCACACACACAGTCTCACTCTCTCACATACCCACACACAGAGGCTTGGTCTCACTCTATCTCACACACACAGTCTCACTCTCTCACATACCCACACACAGAGGCTTGGTCTCACTCTCTCTCACACACACAGTCTCACTCTCTCACACACCCACACAGAGGCTTGGTCACACTCTCTCTCACACACACAGTCTCACTCTCTCACATATCCACACAGAGGCTTGGTCTCACTCTCTCTCACACACACAGTCTCACTCTCTCTCACACACACACAGAGGCTTGGTCTCACTCTCTCTTACACACACAGTCTCACTCTCTCACACACACACACAGAGGCTTGGTCTCACTCTCTCTCACACACACAGTCCCACTCTCTCACATACCCACACACAGAGGCTTGGTCTCACTCTCTCTCACACACACAGTCTCACTCTCTCACATACCCACACACAGAGGCTTGGTCTCACTCTCTCTCACACACACAGTCTCACTCTCTCACACACCCACACACAGAGGCTTGGTCTCACTCTCTCTCGTACACACAGTCTCACTCTCTCACATACCCACGCAGAGGCTTAGTCTCACTCTCTCTCACACACACAGTCTCACTCTCTCACATACCCACACAGAGGCTTGGTCTCACTCTCTCTCTCACACACAGTCTCACTCTCACACACCCACACACAGAGGCTTGGTCTCACTCTCACACACACACAATCTCACTCTCTCACATACCCACACAGAGGCTTGGTCTCACTCTCCCTCACACACACAGTCTCACTCTCACACACACCCACACAGAGGCTTGGTCTCACTCTCTCTCTCACACACAGTCTCACTCTCACACACCCACACACGGAGGCTTGGTCTCACTCTCTCGCACACACACAGTCTCACTCTCTCACATCCCCACACAGAGGCTTGGTCTCACTCTCTCTCACACACACAGTCTCACTCTCTCAAATACCCACACAGAGGCTTGGTCTCAGTCTCTCTCACACACACAGTCTCACTCTCTCACATACCCACACACAGAGGCTTGGTCTCACTCTCTCTCACACATACAGTCTCACTCTCTCACACACACCCACACAGAGGCTTGGTCTCACTCTCTCTCACACACACAGTCTCACTCTCTCACATACCCACACACAGAGGCTTGGTCTCATTCTCTCTCTCACACACACAGTCTCACTCTCTCACATACCCACACACAGAGGCTTGGTCTCACCCTCTCTCACACACACAGTCTCACTCTCTCACATACCCACACACAGAGGCTTGGTCTCACTCTCTCTCACACACACAGTCTCACTCTCTCACATACCCACACGCAGAGGCTTGGTCTCACTCTCTCTCACACACACAGTCTCACTCTCTCACATACCGACACACAGAGGCTTGGTCTCACTCTCTCTCACACACACAGTCTCACTCTCTCACATACCCACACACAGAGGTTTGGTCTCACTCTCACACACACACACAGTCTCACTGTCTCACATACCCACGCACAGAGGCTTGGTCTCACTCTCTCTCACACACACAGTCTCACTCTCTCACATACCCACACACAGAGGCTTGGTCTCACCCTCTCTCACACACACAGTCTCACTCTCTCACATACCCACACACAGAGGCTTGGACTCACTCTCTCTCACACACACAGACTCACTCTCTCACATACCCACACACAGAGACTTGGTCTCACTCTCTCTCACACACACAGTCTCACTCTCTCACATACCCACACACAGAGGCTTGGTCTCACTCTCTCTCACACACACAGTCTCACTCTCTCACATACCCACACACAGAGGTTTGGTCTCACTCTCACACACACACAGAGTCTCACTGTCTCACATACCCACACACAGAGGCTTGGTCTCACTCTCTCTCACACACACAGTCTCACTCTCTCACACACCCACACAGAGGCTTGGTCTCACTCTCTCTCACACACACAGTCTCACTCTCTCACATACCCACACACAGAGGCTTGGTCTCACTCTATCTCACACACACAGTCTCACTCTCTCACATACCCACACACAGAGGCTTGGTCTCACTCTCTCTCACATACACACTCTCACTCTCTCACACACCCACACAGAGGCTTGGTCTCACTCTCTCTCACACACACAGTCTCACTCTCTCACATACCCACACAGAGGCTTGGTCTCACTCTCTCTCACACACACAGTCTCACTCTCTCTCACACACACACAGAGGCTTGGTCTCACTCTCTCTCACACGCACAGTCTCACTCTCTCACACACACACACAGAGGCTTGGTCTCACTCTCTCTCACACACACAGTCTCACTCTCTCACATACCCACACACAGAGGTTTGGTCTCACTCTCTCTCACACACACAGTCTCACTCTCTCACATACCCACACACAGAGGCTTGGTCTCACTCTCACACACACACACAGTCTCACTCTCTCACACACCCACACACAGAGGCTTGGTCTCACTCTCTCTCACACACACAGTCTCACTCTCACACACCCACACACAGAGGCTTGGTCTCACTCTCTCTCACACACACAGTCTCACTCTCTCACACACCCACACACAGAGGCTTGGTCTCACTCTCTCTCGTACACACAGTCTCACTCTCTCACATACCCACACAGAGGCTTAGTCTCACTCTCTCTCACACACACAGTCTCACTCTCTCACACACCCAAACAGAGGCTTGGTCTCACTCTCTCTCACACACACAGTCTCACTCTCACACACCCACACACAGAGTCTTGGTCTCACTCTCACACACACACAGTCACACTCTCTCACATACCCACACAGAGGCTTGGTCTCACTCTCTCTCACACACACAGTCTCACTCTCTCACACACCCACACAGAGGCTTGGTCTCACTCTCTCTCTCACACACAGTCTCACTCTCACACACCCACACACAGAGGCTTGGTCTCACTCTCTCTCACACACACAGTCTCACTCTCTCACATCCCCACACAGAGGCTTGGTCTCACTCTCTCTCACACACACAGTCTCACTCTCTCAAATACCCACACAGAGGCATGGTCTCTCTCTCTCACACACACAGTCTCACTCTCTCACACACACGCACACAGAGGCTTGGTCTCACTCTCTCTCACACACACAGTCTCACTCTCTCACATACCCACACACAGAGGCTTGTTCTCATTCTCTCTCTCACACACACAGTCTCACTCTCTCACATACCCACACACAGAGGCTTGGTCTCACCCTCTCTCACACACACAGTCTCACTCTCTCACATACCCACACACAGAGGCTTGGTCTCACCCTCTCTCACACACACAGTCTCACTCTCTCACATACCCACACACAGAGGCTTGGTCTCACTCTCTCTCACACACACAGTCTCACTCTCTCACATACCCACACACAGAGGCTTGGTCTCACTCTCTCTCACACACACAGTCTCACTCTCTCACATACCAACACACAGAGGCTTGGTCTCACTCTCACACACACACACAGTCTCACTGTCTCACATACCCACACACAGAGGCTTGGTCTCACTCTCTCTCACACACACAGTCTCACTCTCTCACATACCCACACACAGAGGTTTGGTCTCACTCTCTCTCACACACACAGTCTCACTCTCTCACACACCCACACACAGAGGCTTGGCCTCACTCTCTCTCACACACACAGTCTCACTCTCTCACATACCCACACACAGAGGCTTGGTCTCACTCTCTCTCACACACACAGTCTCACTCTCTCACATACCCACACAGAGGCTTTGTCTCACTCTCTCTCACACACACAGTCTCACTCTCACACACCCACACACAGAGGCTTGGTCTCACTCTCTCACACACGCAGTCTCACTCTCTCACATACCCACACAGAGGCTTGGTCTCACTCTCTCTCACACACACAGTCTCACTCTCACACACCCACACAGAGGCTTGGTCTCACTCTCTCTCTCACACGCAGTCTCACTCTCTCACACACACACACAGAGGCTTGGTCTCACTCTCTCTCACACACACAGTCTCACTCTCTCACATACCAACACAGAGGCTTGGTCTCACTCTCTCTCACACACACAGTCTCACTCTCTCAAATACCCACACAGAGGCTTGGTCTCTCTTTCTCACACACACAGTCTCACTCTCTCACATACCCACACACAGAGGCTTGGTCTCACTCTCTCTCACACACACAGTCTCACTCTCTCACACACACCCACACAGAGGCTTGGTCTCACTCACTCTCACACACACAGTCTCACTCTCTCACATACCCACACACAGAGGCTTGTTCTCATTCTCTCTCTCACACACACAGTCTCACTCTCTCACATACCCACACACAGAGGCTTGGTCTCACTCTCTCTCGCACACACAGTCTCACTCTCTCACACACACCCACACAGAGGCTTGGTCTCACTCACTCTCACACACACAGTCTCACTCTCTCACATACCCACACACAGAGGCTTGTTCTCATTCTCTCTCTCACACACACAGTCTCACTCTCTCACATACCCACACACTGAGGCTTGGTCTCACTCTCTCTCACACACACAGTCTCACTCTCTCACATACCCACACACAGAGGCTTGGTATCACTCTCTCTCACACACACAGTCTCACTCTCTCACATACCCACACACAGAGGCTTGGTCTCACTCTCACACACACACACAGTCTCACTGTCTCACATACTCACACACAGAGGCTTGGTCTCACTCTCTCTCACACACACAGTCTCACTCTCTCACACACCGACACAGAGGCTTGGTCTCACTCTCTCTCACACACACAGTCTCACTCTCTCACATACCCACACACAGAGGCTTGGTCTCACTCTCTCTCACACACACAGTCTCACTCTCTCACATACCCACACGCAGAGGCTTGGTCTCACTCTCTCTCACACACACAGTCTCACTCTCTCACATACCGACACACAGAGGCTTGGTCTCACTCTCTCTCACACACACAGTCTCACTCTCTCACATACCCACACACAGAGGTTTGGTCTCACTCTCACACACACACACAGTCTCACTGTCTCACATACCCACACACAGAGGCTTGGTCTCACTCTCTCTCACACACACAGTCTCACTCTCTCACATACCCACACACAGAGGCTTGGTCTCACCCTCTCTCACACACACAGTCTCACTCTCTCACATACCCACACACAGAGGCTTGGACTCACTCTCTCTCACACACACAGTCTCACTCTCTCACATACCCACACACAGAGACTTGGTCTCACTCTCTCTCACACACACAGTCTCACTCTCTCACATACCCACACACAGAGGCTTGGTCTCACTCTCTCTCACACACACAGTCTCACTCTCTCACATACCCACACACAGAGGTTTGGTCTCACTCTCACACACACACACAGTCTCACTGTCTCACATACCCACACACAGAGGCTTGGTCTCACTCTCTCTCACACACACAGTCTCACTCTCTCACACACCCACACAGAGGCTTGGTCTCACTCTCTCTCACACACACAGTCTCACTCTCTCACATACCCACACACAGAGGCTTGGTCTCACTCTATCTCACACACACAGTCTCACTCTCTCACATACCCACACACAGAGGCTTGGTCAAACTCACTCTCACACACACACTCTCACTCTCTCACACACCCACACAGAGGCTTGGTCTCACTCTCTCTCACACACACAGTCTCACTCTCTCACATACCCACACAGAGGCTTGGTCTCACTCTCTCTCACACACACAGTCTCACTCTCTCTCACACACACACAGAGGCTTGGTCTCACTCTCTCTCACACACACAGTCTCACTCTCTCACAAACACACACAGAGGCTTGGTCTCACTCTCTCTCACACACAGAGTCTCACTCTCTCACATACCCACACACAGAGGTTTGGTCTCACTCTCTCTCACACACACAGTCTCACTCTCTCACATACCCACACACAGAGGCTTGGTCTCACTCTCACACACACACACAGTCTCACTCTCTCACACACACACACACAGAGGCTTGGTCTCACTCTCTCTCACACACACAGTCTCACTCTCACACACCCACACACAGAGGCTTGGTCTCACTCTCTCTCACACACACAGTCTCACTCTCTCACACACCCACACACAGAGGCTTGGTCTCACTCTCTCTCGTACACACAGTCTCACTCTCTCACATACCCACACAGAGGCTTAGTCTCACTCTCTCTCACACACACAGTCTCACTCTCTCACACACCCAAACAGAGGCTTGGTCTCACTCTCTCTCACACACACAGTCTCACTCTCACACACCCACACACAGAGTCTTGGTCTCACTCTCACACACACACAGTCACACTCTCTCACATACCCACACAGAGGCTTGGTCTCACTCTCTCTCACACACACAGTCTCACTCTCTCACACACCCACACAGAGGCTTGGTCTCACTCTCTCTATCACACACAGTCTCACTCTCACACACCCACACACAGAGGCTTGGTCTCACTCTCTCTCTCACACACAGTCTCACTCTCTCACATACCCACACAGAGGCTTGGTCTCACTCTCTCTCACACACACAGTCTCACTCTCTCAAATACCCACACAGAGGCATGGTCTCTCTCTCTCACACACACAGTCTCACTCTCTCACACACACCCACACAGAGGCTTGGTCTCACTCTCTCTCACACACACAGTCTCACTCTCTCACATACCCACACACAGAGGCTTGTTCTCATTCTCTCTCACACACACACAGTCTCACTCTCTCACATACCCACACACAGAGGCTTGGTCTCACCCTCTCTCACACACACAGTCTCACTCTCTCACATACCCACACACAGAGGCTTGGTCTCACCCTCTCTCACACACACAGTCTCACTCTCTCACATACCCACACACAGAGGCTTGGTCTCACTCTCTCTCACACACACAGTCTCACTCTCTCACATACCCACACACAGAGGCTTGGTCTCACTCTCTCTCACACACACAGTCTCACTCTCTCACATACCCACACACAGAGGCTTGGTCTCACTCTCACACACACACACAGTCTCACTGTCTCACATACCCACACACAGAGGCTTGGTCTCACTCTCTCTCACACACACAGTCTCACTCTCTCACATACCCACACACAGAGGTTTGGTCTCACTCTCTCTCACACACACAGTCTCACTCTCTCACACACCCACACACAGAGGCTTGGCCTCACTCTCTCTCACACACACAGTCTCACTCTCTCACATACCCACACACAGAGGCTTGGTCTCACTCTCTCTCACACACACAGTCTCACTCTCTCACATACCCACACAGAGGCTTTGTCTCACTCTCTCTCACACACACAGTCTCACTCTCTCACACACCCACACACAGAGGCTTGGTCTCACTCTCTCACACACGCAGTCTCACTCTCTCACATACCCACACAGAGGCTTGGTCTCACTCTCTCTCACACACACAGTCTCACTCTCTCACACACCCACACAGAGGCTTGGTCTCACTCTCTCTCTCACACGCAGTCTCACTCTCTCACACACACACACAGAGGCTTGGTCTCACTCTCTCTCACACACACAGTCTCACTCTCTCACATACCAACACAGAGGCTTGGTCTCACTCTCTCTCACACACACAGTCTCACTCTCTCAAATACCCACACAGAGGCTTGGTCTCTCTTTCTCACACACACAGTCTCACTCTCTCACATACCCACACACAGAGGCTTGGTCTCACTCTCTCTCACACACACAGTCTCACTCTCTCACACACACCCACACAGAGGCTTGGTCTCACTCACTCTCACACACACAGTCTCACTCTCTCACATACCCACACACAGAGGCTTGTTCTCATTCTCTCTCTCACACACACAGTCTCACTCTCTCACATACCCACACACAGAGGCTTGGTCTCACTCTCTCTCGCACACACAGTCTCACTCTCTCACACACACCCACACAGAGGCTTGGTCTCACTCACTCTCACACACACAGTCTCACTCTCTCACATACCCACACACAGAGGCTTGTTCTCATTCTCTCTCTCACACACACAGTCTCACTCTCTCACATACCCACACACAGAGGCTTGGTATCACTCTCTCTCACACACACAGTCTCACTCTCTCACATACCCACACACAGAGGCTTGGTCTCACTCTCACACACACACACAGTCTCACTGTCTCACATACCCACACACAGAGGCTTGGTCTCACTCTCTCTCACACACACAGTCTCACTCTCTCACACACCGACACAGAGGCTTGGTCTCACTCGCTCTCACACACACAGTCTCACTCTCTCACATACCCACACACAGAGGCTTGGTCTCACTCTATCTCACACACACAGTCTCACTCTCTCACATACCCACACACAGAGGCTTGGTCTCACTCTCTCTCACACACACAGTCTCACTCTCTCACACACCCACACAGAGGCTTGGTCTCACTCTCTCTCACACACACAGTCTCACTCTCTCACATACCCACACAGAGGCTTGGTCTCACTCTCTCTCACACACACAGTCTCACTCTCTCTCTCACAAACACAGAGGCTTGGTCTCACTCTCTCTCACACACACAGTCTCACTCTCTCACACACACACACAGAGGCTTGGTCTCACTCTCTCTCACACACACAGTCCCACTCTCTCACATACCCACACACAGAGGCTTGGTCTCACTCTCTCTCACACACACAGTCTCACTCTCTCACATACCCACACACAGAGGCTTGGTCTCACTCTCTCTCACACACACAGTCTCACTCTCTCACACACCCACACACAGAGGCTTGGTCTCACTCTCTCTCGTACACACAGTCTCACTCTCTCACATACCCACACAGAGGCTTAGTCTCACTCTCTCTCACACACACAGTCTCACTCTCTCACATACCCACACAGATGCTTGGTCTCACTCTCTCTCACACACACAGTCTCACTCTCACACACCCACACACAGAGGCTTGGTCTCACTCTCACACACACACAGTCTCACTCTCTCACATACCCACACAGAGGCTTGGTCTCACTCTCTCTCACACACACAGTCTCACTCTCTCACACACCCACACAGAGGCTAGGTCTCACTCTCGCTCTCACACACAGTCTCACTCTCACACACCCACACACGGAGGCTTGGTCTCACTCTCTCGCACACACACAGTCTCACTCTCTCACATACCCACACACAGAGGCTTGGTCTCACTCTCTCTCACACACACAGTCTCACTCTCTCAAATACCCACACAGAGGCTTGGTCTCTCTCTCACACACACACAGTCTCACTCTCTCACATACCCACACACAGAGGCTTGGTCTCACTCTCTCTCACACACACAGTCTCACTCTCTCACACACACCCACACAGAGGCTTGGTCTCACTCTATCTCACACACACAGTCTCACTCTCTCACATACCCACACACAGAGGCTTGGTATCACTCTCTCTCACACACACAGTCTCACTCTCTCACATACCCACACACAGAGGCTTGGTCTCACTCTCACACACACACACAGTCTCACTGTCTCACATACCCACACACAGAGGCTTGGTCTCACTCTCTCTCACACACACAGTCTCACTCTCTCACATACCCACACAGAGGCTTGGTCTCACTCTCTCTCACACACACAGTCTCACTCTCTCACATACCCACACACAGAGTCTTGGTCTCACTCTATCTCACACACACAGTCTCACTCTCTCACATACCCACACACAGAGGCTTGGTCTCACTCTCTCTCACACACACAGTCTCACTCTCTCACACACCCACACAGAGGCTTGGTCTCACTCTCTCTCACACACAGTCTCACTCTCTCACATACCCACACAGAGGCTTGGTCTCACTCTCTCTCACACACACAGTCTCACTCTCTCTCTCTCACACACAGAGGCTTGGTCTCACTCTCTCTCACACACACAGTCTCACTCTCTCACACACACACACAGAGGCTTGGTCTCACTCTCTCTCACACACACAGTCCCACTCTCTCACATACCCACACACAGAGGCTTGGTCTCACTCTCTCTCACACACACAGTCTCACTCTCTCACATACCCACACACAGAGGCTTGGTCTCACTCTCTCTCACACACACAGTCTCACTCTCTCACACACCCACACACAGAGGCTTGGTCTCACTCTCTCTCGTACACACAGTCTCACTCTCTCACTTACCCACACAGTGGCTTAGTCTCACTCTCTCTCACACACACAGTCTCACTCTCTCACATACCCACACAGATGCTTGGTCTCACTCTCTCTCACACACACAGTCTCACTCTCACACACCCACACACAGAAGCTTGGTCTCACTCTCACACACACACAGTCTCACTCTCTCACATACCCACACAGAGGCTTGGTCTCACTCTCTCTCACACACACAGTCTCACTCTCTCACACACCCACACAGAGGCTAGGTCTCACTCTCGCTCTCACACACAGTCTCACTCTCACACACCCACACACGGAGGCTTGGTCTCACTCTCTCGCACACACACAGTCTCACTCTCTCACATACCCACACACAGAGGCTTGGTCTCACTCTCTCTCACACACACAGTCTCACTCTCTCAAATACCCACACAGAGGCTTGGTCTCTCTCTCTCACACACACAGTCTCACTCTCTCACATACCCACACACAGAGGCTTGGTCTCACTCTCTCTCACACACACAGTCTCACTCTCTCAAACACACCCACACAGAGGCTTGGTCTCACTCTCTCTCACACACACAGTCTCACTCTCTCACATACCCACACACAGAGGCTTGTTCTCATTCTCTCTCTCACACACACAGTCTCACTCTCTCACATACCCACACACAGAGGCTTGGTCTCACTCTCTCACACACACAGTCTCACTCTCTCACATACCCACACACAGAGGCTTGGTCTCACTCTCTCTCAGACACACAGTCTCACTCTCTCACATACCCACACACAGAGGCTTGGTCTCACTCTCTCTCACACACACAGTCTCACTCTCTCACATACCCACACACAGAGGCTTGGTCTCACTCTCTCTCACACACACAGTCTCACTCTCTCACATACCCCCACACAGAGGCTTGGTCTCACTCTCACACACACACACAGTCTCACTGTCTCACATACCCACAAACAGAGGCTTGGTCTCACTCTCTCTCACACACACAGTCTCACTCTCTCACACACCTACACAGAGGCTTGGTCTCACTTTCTCTCACACACACAGTCTCACTCTCTCACATACCCACACACAGAGGCTTGGTCCACTCTCTCTCACACACACAGTCTCACTCTCTCACACACACCCACACAGAGGCTTGGTCTCACTCTCTCTCACACACACAGTCTCACTCTCTCACACACACACACAGAGGCTTGGTCTCACTCTCTCTCACACACACAGTCTCACTCTCTCACATACCCACACAGAGGCTTGGTCTCACTCTCTCTCACACACACAGTCTCACTCTCTCAAATACCCACACAGAGGCTTGGTCTCTCTCTCTCACACACACAGTCTCACTCTCTCACATACCCACACACAGAGGCTTGGTCTCACTCTCTCTCACACACACAGTCTCACTCTCTCACACACACCCACACAGAGGCTTGGTCTCACTCACTCTCACACACACAGTCTCACTCTCTCACATACCCACACACAGAGGCTTGGTATCACTCTCTCTCACACACACAGTCTCACTCTCTCACATACCCACACACAGAGGCTTGGTCTCACTCTCACACACACACACAGTCTCACTGTCTCACATACCCACACACAGAGGCTTGGTCTCACTCTCTCTCACACACACAGTCTCACTCTCTCACACACCGACACAGAGGCTTGGTCTCACTCTCTCTCACACACACAGTCTCACTCTCTCACATACCCACACACAGAGGCTTGGTCTCACTCTATCTCACACACACAGTCTCACTCTCCCTCATACCCACACACAGAGGCTTGGTCTCACTCTCTCTCACACACACAGTCTCACTCTCTCACACACCCACACAGAGGCTTGGTCTCACTCTCTCTCACACACACAGTCTCACTCTCTCACATACCCACACAGAGGCTTGGTCTCACTCTCTCTCACACACACAGTCTCACTCTCTCTCTCACACACACAGAGGCTTGGTCTCACTCTCTCTCACACACACAGTCTCACTCTCTCACACACACACACAGAGGCTTGGTCTCACTCTCTCTCACACACACAGTCCCACTCTCTCACATACCCACACACAGAGGCTTGGTCTCACTCTCTCTCACACACACAGTCTCACTCTCTCACGTACCCACACACAGAGGCTTGGTCTCACTCTTTCTCACACACACAGTCTCACTCTCTCACACACCCACACACAGAGGCTTGGTCTCACTCTCTCTCGTACACACAGTCTCACTCTCTCACATACCCACACAGAGGCTTAGTCTCACTCTCTCTCAAACACACAGTCTCACTCTCTCACATACCCACACAGATGCTTGGTCTCACGCTCTCTCACACACACAGTCTCACTCTCACACACCCACACACAGAGGCTTGGTCTCACTCTCACACACACACAGTCTCACTCTCTCACATACCCACACAGAGGCTTGGTCTCACTCTATCTCACACACACAGTTTCACTCTCTCACACACCCACACAGAGGCTTGGTCTCACTCTCGCTCTCACACACAGTCTCACTCTCACACACCCACACACGGAGGCTTGGTCTCACTCTCTCGCACACACACAGTCTAACTCTCTCACATACCCACACAGAGGCTTGGTCTCACTCTCTCTCACACACACAGTCTCACTCTCTCAAATACCCACACAGAGGCTTGGTCTCTCTCTCTCACACACACACACAGTCTCACTCTCTCACATACCCACACACAGAGGCTTGGTCTCACTCTCTCTCACACACACAGTCTCACTCTCTCACACACACCCACACAGAGGCTTGGTCTCACTCTCTCTCACACACACAGTCTCACTCTCTCACATACCCACACACAGAGGCTTGTTCTCATTCTCTCTCTCACACACACAGTCTCACTCTCTCACATACCCACACACAGAGGCTTGGTCTCACCCTCTCTCACACACACAGTCTCACTCTCTCACATACCCACACACAGAGGCTTGGTCTCACTCTCTCTCACACACACAGTCTCACTCTCTCACATACCCACACACAGAGGCTTGGTCTCACTCTCTCTCACACACACAGTCTCACTCTCTCACATACCCACACACAGAGGCTTGGTCTCACTCTCTCTCACAGACACAGTCTCACTCTCTCACATACCCACACACAGAGGCTTGGTCTCACTCTCACACACACACACAGTCTCACTGTCTCACATACCCACACACAGAGGCTTGGTCTCACTCTCTCTCACACACACAGTCTCACTCTCTCACATACCCACACACAGAGGCTTGGTCTCACTCTATCTCACACACACAGTCTCACTCTCTCACATACCCACACACAGAGGCTTGGTCTCACTCTCACACACACACACAGTCACACTGTCTCACATACCCACACACAGAGGCTTGGTCTCACTCTCTCTCACACACACAGTCTCACTCTCACACATACCCACACACAGAGGCTTGGTCTCACTCTATTTCACACACACAGTCTCACTCTCTCACATACCCACACACAGAGGCTTGGTCTCACTCTCTCTCACACACACAGTCTCACTCTCTCACAAACCCACACAGAGGCTTGGTCTCACTCTCTCTCACACACACAGTCTCACTCTCTCACATACCCACACAGAGGCTTGGTCTCACTCTCACTCACACACACAGTCTCACTCTCTCTCACACACACACAGAGGCTTGGTCTCACTCTCTCTCACACACACAGTCTCACTCTCTCACACACACACACAGAGGCTTGGTCTCACTCTCTCTCACACACACAGTCTCACTCTCTCACATACCCACACACAGAGGCTTGGTCTCACTCTCTCTCACACACACAGTCTCACTCTCTCACATACCCACACAGAGGCTTGGTCTCACTCTCTCTCGCACACACAGTCTCACTCTCTCATATACCCACACACAGAGGCTTGGTCTCACTCTCACACACACACACAGTCTCACTCTCTCACATACCCACACACAGAGGCTTGGTCTCACTCTCTCTCACACACACAGTCTCACTCTCTCACACACCCACACAGAGGCTTGGTCTCACTCTATCTCACACACACAGTCTCACTCTCTCACACACCTACACAGAGGCTTGGTCTCACTCTCTCTCACACACACAGTCTCACTCTCTCACATACCCACACACAGAGGCTTGGTCCACTCTCTCTCACACACACAGTCTCACTCTCTCACACACACCCACACAGAGGCTTGGTCTCACTCTCTCTCACACACACAGTCTCACTCTCTCACACACACACACAGAGGCTTGGTCTCACTCTCTCTCACACACACAGTCTCACTCTCTCACATACCCACACAGAGGCTTGGTCTCACTCTCTCTCACACACACAGTCTCACTCTCTCAAATACCCACACAGAGGCTTGGTCTCTCTCTCTCACACACACAGTCTCACTCTCTCACATACCCACACACAGAGGCTTGGTCTCACTCTCTCTCACACACACAGTCTCACTCTCTCACACACACCCACACAGAGGCTTGGTCTCACTCACTCTCACACACACAGTCTCACTCTCTCACATACCCACACACAGAGGCTTGTTCTCATTCTCTCTCTCACACACACAGTCTCACTCTCTCACATACCCACACACAGAGGCTTGGTATCACTCTCTCTCACACACACAGTCTCACTCTCTCACATACCCACACACAGAGGCTTGGTCTCACTCTCACACACACACACAGTCTCACTCTCTCACATACCCAAACACAGAGGCTTGGTCTCACTCTCTCTCACACACACAGTCTCACTCTCTCACACACCGACACAGAGGCTTGGTCTCACTCTCTCTCACACACACAGTCTCACTCTCTCACATACCCACACACAGAGGCTTGGTCTCACTCTATCTCACACACACAGTCTCACTCTCCCTCATACCCACACACAGAGGCTTGGTCTCACTCTCTCTCACACACACAGTCTCACTCTCTCACACACCCACACAGAGGCTTGGTCTCACTCTCTCTCACACACACAGTCTCACTCTCTCACATACCCACACAGAGGCTTGGTCTCACTCTCTCTCACACACACAGTCTCACTCTCTCTCTCACACACACAGAGGCTTGGTCTCACTCTCTCTCACACACACAGTCTCACTCTCTCACACACACACACAGAGGCTTGGTCTCACTCTCTCTCACACACACAGTCCCACTCTCTCACATACCCACACACAGAGGCTTGGTCTCACTCTCTCTCACACACACAGTCTCACTCTCTCACGTACCCACACACAGAGGCTTGGTCTCACTCTCTCTCACACACACAGTCTCACTCTCTCACACACCCACACACAGAGGCTTGGTCTCACTCTCTCTCGTACACACAGTCTCACTCTCTCACATACCCACACAGAGGCTTAGTCTCACTCTCTCTCAAACACACAGTCTCACTCTCTCACATACCCACACAGATGCTTGGTCTCACGATCTCTCACACACACAGTCTCACTCTCACACACCCACACACAGAGGCTTGGTCTCATTCTCACACACACACAGTCTCACTCTCTCACATACCCACACAGAGGCTTGGTCTCACTCTATCTCACACACACAGTTTCACTCTCTCACACACCCACACAGAGGCTTGGTCTCACTCTCGCTCTCACACACAGTCTCACTCTCACACACCCACACACGGAGGCTTGGTCTCACTCTCTCGCACACACACAGTCTAACTCTCTCACATACCCACACAGAGGCTTGGTCTCACTCTCTCTCACACACACAGTCTCACTCTCTCAAATACCCACACAGAGGCTTGGTCTCTCTCTCTCACACACACACACAGTCTCACTCTCTCACATACCCACACACAGAGGCTTGGTCTCACTCTCTCTCACACACACAGTCTCACTCTCTCACACACACCCACACAGAGGCTTGGTCTCACTCTCTCTCACACACACAGTCTCACTCTCTCACATACCCACACACAGAGGCTTGTTCTCATTCTCTCTCTCACACACACAGTCTCACTCTCTCACATACCCACACACAGAGGCTTGGTCTCACCCTCTCTCACACACACAGTCTCACTCTCTCACATACCCACACACAGAGGCTTGGTCTCACTCTCTCTCACACACACAGTCTCACTCTCTCACATACCCACACACAGAGGCTTGGTCTCACTCTCTCTCACACACACAGTCTCACTCTCTCACATACCCACACACAGAGGCTTGGTCTCACTCTCTCTCGTACACACAGTCTCACTCTCTCACATACCCACACACAGAGGCTTAGTCTCACTCTCTCTCACACACACAGTCTCACTGTCTCACATACCCACACACAGAGGCTTGGTCTCACTCTCTCTCACACACACAGTCTCACTCTCTCACATACCCACACACAGAGGCTTGGTCTCACTCTATCTCACACACACAGTCTCACTCTCTCACATACCCACACACAGAGGCTTGGTCTCACTCTCACACACACACACAGTCACACTGTCTCACATACCCACACACAGAGGCTTGGTCTCACTCTCTCTCACACACACAGTCTCACTCTCACACATACCCACACACAGAGGCTTGGTCTCACTCTATTTCACACACACAGTCTCACTCTCTCACATACCCACACACAGAGGCTTGGTCTCACTCTCTCTCACACACACAGTCTCACTCTCTCACAAACCCACACAGAGGCTTGGTCTCACTCTCTCTCACACACACAGTCTCACTCTCTCACATACCCACACAGAGGCTTGGTCTCACTCTCACTCACACACACAGTCTCACTCTCTCTCACACACACACAGAGGCTTGGTCTCACTCTCTCTCACACACACAGTCTCACTCTCTCACACACACACACAGAGGATTGGTCTCACTCTCTCTCACACACACAGTCTCACTCTCTCACATACCCACACACAGAGGCTTGGTCTCACTCTCTCTCACACACACAGTCTCACTCTCTCACATACCCACACAGAGGCTTGGTCTCACTCTCTCTCGCACACACAGTCTCACTCTCTCATATACCCACACACAGAGGCTTGGTCTCACTCTCACACACACACACAGTCTCACTCTCTCACATACCCACACACAGAGGCTTGGTCTCACTCTCTCTCACACACACAGTCTCACTCTCTCACACACCCACACAGAGGCTTGGTCTCACTCTCTCTCACACACACAGTCTCACTCTCTCACATACCCACACACAGAGGCTTGGTCTCACTCTCTCTCACACACACAGTCTCACTCTCTCACATACCCACACACAGAGGCTTGGTCTCACTCTCTCTCACACACACAGTCTCACTCTCTCACACACCCACACACAGAGGCTTGGTCTCACTCTCTCTCACACACACAGTCTCAATCTCTCACATACCCACACAGAGGCTTGGTCTCACTCTCTCTCAAACACACAGACTCACTCTCTCACATACCCACACACAGAGGCTTGGTCTCACTCTCTCTCACAAACACAGTCTCACTCTCTCACATACCCACACACAGAGGCTTGGTCTCACTCTCTCTCACACACACAGCCTCACTCTCTCACACACCCACACACAGAGGCTTGGTCTCTCTCTCTCACACACACAGTCTCACTCTCTCACATACCCACACACAGAGGCTTGGTCTCACTCTCTCTCACACACACAGTCTCACTCTCTCACATACCCACACAGAGGCTTGGTCTCACTCTCTCTCAAACACACAGACTCACTCTCTCACATACCCACACACAGAGGCTTGGTCTCACTCTCTCTCACACACACAGTCTCACTCTCTCACATACCCACACACAGAGGCTTGGTCTCACTCTCTCTCACACACACAGCCTCACTCTCTCACACACCCACACACAGAGGCTTGGTCTCTCTCTCTCACACACACAGTCTCACTCTCTCACATACCCACACACAGAGGCTTGGTCTCACTCTCTCTCACACACACAGTCTCACTCTCTCACATACCCACACACAGAGGCTTGGTCTCACTCTCTCTCACACACACAGTCTCACTCTCTCACATACCCACACACAGAGGCTTGGTCTCACTCTCTCACACACACACAGTCTCACTCTCTCACATACCCACACACAGAGGCTTGGTCTCACTCTCTCTCACACATACAGTCTCACTCTCTCACATACCCACACACAGAGGCTTGGTCTCACTCTCACACACACACACAGTCTCACTGTCTCACATACCCACACACAGAGGCTTGGTCTCACTCTCTCTCACACACACAGTCTCACTCTCTCACATACCCACACACAGAGGCTTGGTCTCACTCTATCTCACACACACAGTCTCACTCTCTCACATACCCGCACACAGAGGCTTGGTCTCACTCTCACACACACACACAGTCTCACTGTCTCACATACCCACACACAGAGGCTTGGTCTCACTCTCTCTCACACACACAGTCTCACTCTCTCACATACCCACACACAGAGGCTTGGTCTCACTCTATTTCACACACACAGTCTCACTCTCTCACATACCCACACACAGAGGCTTGGTCTCACTCTCTCTCACACACACAGTCTCACTCTCTCACAAACCCACACAGAGGCTTGGTCTCACTCTCTCTCACACACACAGTCTCACTCTCTCACATACCCACACAGAGGCTTGGTCTCACTCTCTCTCACACACACAGTCTCACTCTCTCTCACACACACACAGAGGCTTGGTCCAACTCTCTCTCACACACACAGTCTCACTCTCTCACACACACACACAGAGGCTTGGTCTCACTCTCTCTCACACACACAGTCTCACTCTCTCACATACCCACACACAGAGGCTTGGTCTCACTCTCTCTCACACACACAGTCTCACTCTCTCACATACCCACACAGAGGCTTGGTCTCACTCTCTCTTGCACACACAGTCTCACTCTCTCACATACCCACACACAGAGGCTTGGTCTCACTCTCACACACACACACAGTCTCACTCTCTCACATACCCACACACAGAGGCTTGGTCTCACTCTCTCTCACACACACAGTCTCACTCTCTCACACACCCACACAGAGGCTTGGTCTCACTCTCTCTCACACACACAGTCTCACTCTCTCACATACCCACACACAGAGGCTTGGTCTCACTCTCTCTCACACACACAGTCTCACTCTCTCACATACCCACACACAGAGGCTTGGTCTCACTCTCTCTCACACACACAGTCTCACTCTCTCACACACCCACACACAGAGGCTTGGTCTCACTCTCTCTCACACACACAGTCTCAATCTCTCACATACCCACACAGAGGCTTGGTCTCACTCTCTCTCAAACACACAGACTCACTCTCTCACATACCCACACACAGAGGCTTGGTCTCACTCTCTCTCACACACACAGTCTCACTCTCTCACATACCCACACACAGAGGCTTGGTCTCACTCTCTCTCACACACACAGCCTTACTCTCTCACACACCCACACACAGAGGCTTTGTCTCTCTCTCTCACACACACAGTCTCACTCTCTCACAAACCCACACACAGAGGCTTGGTCTCACTCTCTCTCACACACACAGTCTCACTCTCTCACATACCCACACAGAGGCTTGGTCTCACTCTCTCTCACACACACAGTCTCACTCTCACACACCCACACACAGAGGCTTGGTCTCACTCTCCCACACACACAGTCTCACTCTCTCACATACCCACACAGAGGCTTGGTCTCACTCTCTCTCACACACACAGTCTCACTCTCTCACACACCCACACGGAGGCTTGGTCTCACTCTCTCTCTCACACACAGTCTCACTCTCACACACCCACACACAGAGGCTTGGTCTCACTCTCTCTCACACACACAGTCTCACTCTCTCACATACCCGCACAGAGGCTTGGTCTCACTCTCTCTCACACACACAGTCTCACTCTCTCAAATACCCACACAGAGGCTTGGTCTCTCTCTCTCACACACACAGTCTCACTCTCTCACATACCCACACACAGAGGCTTGGTCTCACTCTCTCTCACACACACAGTCTCACTCTCTCACACACACCCACACAGAGGCTTGGTCTCACTCACTCTCACACACACAGTCTCACTCTCTCACATACCCACACACAGAGGCTTGGTCTCACTCTCTCTCACACACACAGTCTCACTCTCTCACACACCCACACAGAGGCTTGGTCTCACTCTCTCTCACACACACAGTCTCACTCTCTCACATACCCACACACAGAGGCTTGGTCTCACTCTCTCTCACACACACAGTCTCACTCTCTCACATACCCACACACAGAGGCTTGGTCTCACTCTCTCTCACACACACAGTCTCACTCTCTCACACACCCACACACAGAGGCTTGGTCTCACTCTCTCTCACACACACAGTCTCAATCTCTCACATACCCACACAGAGGCTTGGTCTCACTCTCTCTCAAACACACAGACTCACTCTCTCACATACCCACACACAGAGGCTTGGTCTCACTCTCTCTCACACACACAGTCTCACTCTCTCACATACCCACACACAGAGGCTTGGTCTCACTCTCTCTCACACACACAGCCTTACTCTCTCACACACCCACACACAGAGGCTTTGTCTCTCTCTCTCACACACACAGTCTCACTCTCTCACAAACCCACACACAGAGGCTTGGTCTCACTCTCTCTCACACACACAGTCTCACTCTCTCACATACCCACACAGAGGCTTGGTCTCACTCTCTCTCACACACACAGTCTCACTCTCACACACCCACACACAGAGGCTTGGTCTCACTCTCCCACACACACAGTCTCACTCTCTCACATACCCACACAGAGGCTTGGTCTCACTCTCTCTCACACACACAGTCTCACTCTCTCACACACCCACACGGAGGCTTGGTCTCACTCTCTCTCTCACACACAGTCTCACTCTCACACACCCACACACAGAGGCTTGGTCTCACTCTCTCTCACACACACAGTCTCACTCTCTCACATACCCGCACAGAGGCTTGGTCTCACTCTCTCTCACACACACAGTCTCACTCTCTCAAATACCCACACAGAGGCTTGGTCTCTCTCTCTCACACACACAGTCTCACTCTCTCACATACCCACACACAGAGGCTTGGTCTCACTCTCTCTCACACACACAGTCTCACTCTCTCACACACACCCACACAGAGGCTTGGTCTCACTCACTCTCACACACACAGTCTCACTCTCTCACATACCCACACACAGAGGCTTGTTCTCATTCTCTCTCTCACACACTCAGTCTCACTCTCTCACATAACCACACACAGAGGCTTGGTCTCACCCTCTCTCACACACACAGTTTCACTCTCTCACATACCCACACACAGAGGCTTGGTCTCACTCTCTCTCACACACACAGTCTCACTCTCTCACATACCCACACACTGAGGCTTGGTCTCACTCTCTCTCACACACACAGTCTCACTCTCTCACATACCCACACACAGAAGCTTGGTCTCACTCTCACACACACACAGAGTCTCACTGTCTCACATACCCACACACAGAGGCTTGGTCTCACTCTCTCTCACACACACAGTCTCACTCTCTCACACACCGACACAGAGGCTTGGTCTCACTCTCTCTCACACACACAGTCTCACTCTCTCACATACCCACACACTGAGGCTTGGTCTCACTCTCTCTCACACACACAGTCTCACTCTCTCACATACCCACACACAGAGGCTTGGTCTCACTCTCTCTCGTACACACAGTCTCACTCTCTCACATACCCACACAGAGGCTTAGTCTCACTCTCTCTCACACACACAGTCTCACTCTCTCACATACCCACACAGATGCTTGGTCTCACTCTCGCTCTCACACACAGTCTCACTGTCACACACCCACACACGGAGGCTTGGTCTCACTCTCTCGCACACACACAGTCTCACTCTCTCACATACCCACACAGAGGCTTGGTCTCACTCTCTCTCACACACACAGTCTCACTCTCTCAAATACCCACACAGAGGCTTGGTCTCTCTCTCTCACACACACAGTCTCACTCTCTCACATACCCACACACAGAGGCTTGGTCTCACTCTCTCTCACACACACAGTCTCACTCTCTCACATACCCACACACAGAGGCTTGGTCTCACTCTCTCTCACACACACAGTCTCACTCTCTCACATACCCACACACTGAGGCTTTGTCTCACTCTCTCTCACACACACAGTCTCACTCTCTCACATACCCACACACAGAGGCTTGGTCTCACTCTCTCTCGTACACACAGTCTCACTCTCTCACATACCCACACAGAGGCTTAGTCTCACTCTCGCTCTCACACACAGTCTCACTCTCACACACCCACACACGGAGGCTTGGTCTCACTCTCTCGCACACACACAGTCTCACTCTCTCACATACCCACACAGAGGCTTGGTCTCACTCTCTCTCACACACACAGTCCCACTCTCTCAAATACCCACACAGAGGCTTGGTCTCTCTCTCTCACACACACAGTCTCACTCTCTCACATACCCACACACAGAGGCTTGGTCTCACTCTCTCTCACACACACAGTCTCACTCTCTCACACACACCCACACAGAGGCTTGGTCTCACTCTCTCTCACACACACAGTCTCACTCTCTCACATACCCACACACAGAGGCTTGTTCTCATTCTCTCTCTCACACACACAGTCTCACTCTCTCACATACCCACACACAGAGGCTTGGTCTCACCCTCTCTCACACACACAGTCTCACTCTCTCACATACCCACACACAGAGGCTTGGTCTCACTCTCTCTCACACACACAGTCTCACTCTCTCACATACCCACACACAGAGGCTTGGTCTCACTCTCTCTCACACACACAGTCTCACTCTCTCACATACCCACACACAGAGGCTTGGTCTCACTCTCTCTCACACACACAGTCTCACTCTCTCACATACCCACACACAGAGGCTTGGTCTCACTCTCACACACACACACAGTCTCACTGTCTCACATACCCACACACAGAGGCTTGGTCTCACTCTCTCTCACACACACAGTCTCACTCTCACACACACCCACACAGAGGCTTGATCTCACTCTCTCTCACACACACAGTCTCACTCTCTCACATACCCACACACAGAGGCTTGGTCTCACTCTATCTCACACACACAGTCTCACTCTCTCACATACCCACACACAGAGGCTTGGTCTCACTCTCTCTCACACACACAGTCTCACTCTCTCACAAACCCACACAGAGGCTTGGTCTCACTCTCTCTCTCACACACAGTCTCACTCTCTCACATACCGACACAGAGGCTTGGTCTCACTCTCTCTCACACACACAGTCTCACTCTCTCTCACACACACACAGAGGCTTGGTCTCACTCTCTCTCACACACACAGTCTCACTCTCTCTCTCACACACACAGAGGCTTGGTCTCACTCTCTCTCACACACACAGTCTCACTCTCTCACATACCCACACACAGAGGCTTGGTCTCACTCTCTCTCACACACACAGTCTCACTCTCTCACATACCCACACAGAGGCTTGGTCTCACTCTCTCTCTCACACACAGTCTCACTCTCTCACATACCCACACACAGAGGCTTGGTCTCACTCTCACACACACACACAGTCTCACTCTCTCACATACCCACACACAGAGGCTTGGTCTCACTCTCTCTCACACACACAGTCTCACTCTCTCACACACCCACACAGAGGCTTGGTCTCACTCTCTCTCACACGCACAGTCTCACTCTCTCACATACCCACACACAGAGGCTTGGTCTCACTCTCTCTCACACACACAGTCTCACTCTCTCACATACCCACAAACAGAGGCTTGGTCTCACTCTCTCTCTCACACACAGTCTCACTCTCACACACCCACACACAGAGGCTTGGTCTCACTCTCTCTCACACACACAGTCTCACTCTCTCACATACCCACACAGAGGCTTGGTCTCACTCTCTCTCACACACACAGTCTCACTCTCTCAAATACCCACACAGAGGCTTGGTCTCTCTCTCTCACACACACAGTCTCACTCTCTCACATACCCACACACAGAGGCTTGGTATCACTCTCTCACACACACACAGTCTCACTCTCTCACACACACCCACACAGAGGCTTGGTCTCACTCACTCTCACACACACAGTCTCACTCTCTCACATACCCACACACAGAGGCTTGTTCTCATTCTCTCTCTCACACACACAGTCTCACTCTCTCACATACCCACACACAGAGGCTTGGTCTCACTCTCTCTCACACACACAGTCTCACTCTCTCACATACCCACACACTGAGGCTTGGTCTCACTCTCTCTCACACACACAGTCTCACTCTCTCACATACCCACACACAGAGGCTTGGTCTCACTCTCTCTCACACACACAGTCTCACTCTCTCACATACCCACACACAGAGGCTTGGTCTCACTCTCACACACACACACAGTCTCACTGTCTCACATACCCACACACAGAGGCTTGGTCTCACTCTCTCTCACACACACAGTCTCACTCTCTCACACACCGACACAGAGGCTTGGTCTCACTCTCTCTCACACACACAGTCTCACTCTCTCACATACCCACACACTGAGGCTTGGTCTCACTCTCTCTCACACACACAGTCTCACTCTCTCACATACCCACACACAGAGGCTTGGTCTCACTCTCTCTCGTACACACAGTCTCACTCTCTCACATACCCACACAGAGGCTTAGTCTCACTCTCTCTCACACACACAGTCTCACTCTGTCACATACCCACACAGATGCTTGGTCTCACTCTCTCTCACACACACAGTCTCACTCTCACACACCCACACACAGAGGCTTGGTCTCACTCTCACGCACACACAGTCTCACTCTCTCACATACCCACACAGAGGCTTGGTCTCACTCTCTCTCACACACACAGTCTCACTCTCTCACACACCCACACAGAGGCTTGGTCTCACTCTCGCTCTCACACACAGTCTCACTCTCACACACCCACACACGGAGGCTTGGTCTCACTCTCTCGCACACAAACAGTCTCACTCTCTCACATACCCACACAGAGGCTTGGTCTCACTCTCTCTCACACACACAGTCTCACTCTCTCAAATACCCACACAGAGGCTTGGTCTCTCTCTCTCACACACACAGTCTCACTCTCTCACATACCCACACACAGAGGCTTGGTCTCACTCTCTCTCTCACACACAGTCTCACTCTCTCACACACACCCACACAGAGGCTTGGTCTCACTCTCTCTCACACACACAGTCTCACTCTCTCACATACCCACACACAGAGGCTTGTTCTCATTCTCTCTCTCACACACACAGTCTCACTCTCTCACATACCCACACACAGAGGCTTGGTGTCACCCTCTCTCACACACACAGTCTCACTCTCTCACATACCCACACACAGAGGCTTGGTCTCACTCTCTCTCACACACACAGTCTCACTCTCTCACATACCCACACACAGAGGCTTGGTCTCACTCTCTCTCACACACACAGTCTCACTCTCTCACATACCCACACACAGAGGCTTGGTCTCACTCTCTCTCACACACACAGTCTCACTCTCTCACATACCCACACACAGAGGCTTGGTCTCACTCTCACACACACACACAGTCTCACTGTCTCACATACCCACACACAGAGGCTTGGTCTCACTCTCTCTCACACACACAGTCTCACTCTCTCACACACCCACACAGAGGCTTGGTCTCACTCTCTCTCACACACACAGTCTCACTCTCTCACATACCCACACACAGAGGCTTGGTCTCACTCTATCTCACACACACAGTCTCACTCTCTCACATACCCACACACAGAGGCTTGGTCTCACTCTCTCTCACACACACAGTCTCACTCTCTCACAAACCCACACAGAGGCTTGGTCTCACTCTCTCTCTCACACACAGTCTCACTCTCTCACATACCGACACAGAGGCTTGGTCTCACTCTCTCTCACACACACAGTCTCACTCTCTCTCACACACACACAGAGGCTTGGTCTCACTCTCTCTCACACACACAGTCTCACTCTCTCTCACACACATACAGAGGCTTGGTCTCACTCTCTCTCACACACACAGTCTCACTCTCTCACATACCCACACACAGAGGCTTGGTCTCACTCTCTCTCACACACACAGTCTCACTCTCTCACATACCCACACAGAGGCTTGGTCTCACTCTCTCTCTCACACACAGTCTCACTCTCTCACATACCCACACACAGAGGCTTGGTCTCACTCTCACACACACACACAGTCTCACTCTCTCACACACCCACACACTGAGGCTTGGTCTCACTCTCTCTCACACACACAGTCTCACTCTCTCACACACCCACACAGAGGCTTGGTCTCACTCTCTCTCACACACACAGTCTCACTCTCTCACATACCCACACACAGAGGCTTGGTCTCACTCTCTCTCACACACACAGTCTCACTCTCTCACATACCCACACACAGAGGCTTGGTCTCACTCTCTCTCACACACACAGTCTCACTCTCTCACATACCCACACAGAGGCTTGGTCTCACTCTCTCTCACACACACAGTCTCACTCTCTCAAATACCCACACAGAGGCTTGGTCTCTCTCTCTCACACACACAGTCTCACTCTCTCACATACCCACACACAGAGGCTTGGTCTCACTCTCTCTCACACACACAGTCTCACTCTCTCACACACACCCACACAGAGGCTTGGTCTCACTCTCTCTCACACACACAGTCTCACTCTCTCACATACCCACACACAGAGGCTTGTTCTCATTCTCTCTCTCACACACACAGTCTCACTCTCTCACATACCCACACACAGAGGCTTGGTGTCACCCTCTCTCACACACACAGTCTCACTCTCTCACATACCCACACACAGAGGCTTGGTCTCACTCTCTCTCACACACACAGTCTCACTCTCTCACATACCCACACACAGAGGCTTGGTCTCACTCTCTCTCACACACACAGTCTCACTCTCTCACATACCCACACACAGAGGCTTGGTCTCACTCTCTCTCACACACACAGTCTCACTCTCTCACATACCCACACACAGAGGCTTGGTCTCACTCTCACACACACACACAGTCTCACTGTCTCACATACCCACACACAGAGGCTTGGTCTCACTCTCTCTCACACACACAGTCTCACTCTCTCACACACCCACACAGAGGCTTGGTCTCACTCTCTCTCACACACACAGTCTCACTCTCTCACATACCCACACACAGAGGCTTGGTCTCACTCTATCTCACACACACAGTCTCACTCTCTCACATACCCACACACAGAGGCTTGGTCTCACTCTCTCTCACACACACAGTCTCACTCTCTCACAAACCCACACAGAGGCTTGGTCTCACTCTCTCTCTCACACACAGTCTCACTCTCTCACATACCGACACAGAGGCTTGGTCTCACTCTCTCTCACACACACAGTCTCACTCTCTCTCACACACACACAGAGGCTTGGTCTCACTCTCTCTCACACACACAGTCTCACTCTCTCTCACACACATACAGAGGCTTGGTCTCACTCTCTCTCACACACACAGTCTCACTCTCTCACATACCCACACACAGAGGCTTGGTCTCACTCTCTCTCACACACACAGTCTCACTCTCTCACATACCCACACAGAGGCTTGGTCTCACTCTCTCTCTCACACACAGTCTCACTCTCTCACATACCCACACACAGAGGCTTGGTCTCACTCTCACACACACACACAGTCTCACTCTCTCACATACCCACACACAGAGGCTTGGTCTCACTCTCTCTCACACACACCGTCTCACTCTCTCACACACCCACACAGAGGCTTGGTCTCACTCTCTCTCACACACACAGTCTCACTCTCTCACATACCCACACACAGAGGCTTTGTCTCACTCTCTCTCACACACACAGTCTCACTCTCTCACATACCCACACACAGAGGCTTGGTCTCACTCTCTCTCACACACACAGTCTCACTCTCTCACACACCCACACACAGAGGCTTGGTCTCACTCTCTCTCACACACACAGTCTCAATCTCTCACATACCCACACAGAGGCTTGGTCTCACTCTCTCTCAAACACACAGACTCACTCTCTCACATACCCACACACAGAGGCTTGGTCTCACTCTCTCTCACACACACAGTCTCACTCTCTCACATATCCACACACAGAGGCTTGGTCTCACTCTCTCTCACACACACAGCCTCACTCTCTCACACACCCACACACAGAGGCTTGGTCTCTCTCTCTCACACACACAGTCTCACTCTCTCACATACCCACACACAGAGGCTTGGTCTCACTCTCTCTCACAAACACAGTCTCACTCTCTCACATACCCACACAGAGGCTTGCTCTCACTCTCTCTCACACACACAGTCTCACTCTCACACACCCACACACAGAGGCTTGGTCTCACTCTCCCACACACACAGTCTCACTCTCTCACATACCCACACAGAGGCTTGGTCTCACTCTCTCTCACACACACAGTCTCACTCTCTCACACACCCACACAGAGGCTTGGTCTCACTCTCTCTCTCACACACAGTCTCACTCTCACACACCCACACACAGAGTCTTGGTCTCACTCTCTCTCACACACACAGTCTCACTCTCTCACATACCCACACAGAGGGTTGGTCTCACTGTCTCTCACACACACAGTCTCACTCTCTCAAATACCCACACAGAGGCTTGGTCTCTCTCTCTCACACACACAGTCTCACTGTCTCACATAACCACACACAGAGGCTTGGTCTCACTCTCTCTCACACACACAGTCTCACTCTCTCACATACCCACACAGAGGCTTGCTCTCACTCTCTCTCACACACACAGTCTCACTCTCACACACCCACACACAGAGGCTTGGTCTCACTCTCCCACACACACAGTCTCACTCTCTCACATACCCACACAGAGGCTTGGTCTCACTCTCTCTCACACACACAGTCTCACTCTCTCACACACCCACACAGAGGCTTGGTCTCACTCTCTCTCTCACACACAGTCTCACTCTCACACACCCACACACAGAGGCTTGGTCTCACTCTCTCTCACACACACAGTCTCACTCTCTCACATACCCACACAGAGGCTTGGTCTCACTCTCTCTCACACACACAGTCTCACTCTCTCAAATACCCACACAGAGGCTTGGTCTCTCTCTCTCACACACACAGTCTCACTGTCTCACATACCCACCCACAGAGGCTTGTTCTCAATCTCTCTCACACACACAGTCTCACTCTCTCACACACACCCACACAGAGGCTTGGTCTCACTCACTCTCACACACACAGTCTCACTCTCTCACATACCCACACACAGAGGCTTGTTCTCATTCTCTCTCTCACACACACAGTCTCACTCTCTCACATACCCACACACAGAGGCTTGGTCTCACCCTCTCTCACACACACAGTTTCACTCTCTCACATACCCACACACAGAGGCTTGGTCTCACTCTCTCTCACACACACAGTCTCACTCTCTCACATACCCACACACTGAGGCTTGGTCTCACTCTCTCTCACACACACAGTCTCACTCTCTCACATACCCACACACAGAGGCTTGGTCTCACTCTCACACACACACACAGTCTCACTGTCTCACATACCCACACACAGAGGCTTGGTCTCACTCTCTCTCACACACACAGTCTCACTCTCTCACACACCGACACAGAGGCTTGGTCTCACTCTCTCTCACACACACAGTCTCACTCTCTCACATACCCACACACTGAGGCTTGGTCTCACTCTCTCTCACACACACAGTCTCACTCTCTCACATACCCACACACAGAGGCTTGGTCTCACTCTCTCTCGTACACACAGTCTCACTCTCTCACATACCCACACAGAGGCTTAGTCTCACTCTCTCTCACACACACAGTCTCACTCTCTCACATACCCACACAGATGCTTGGTCTCACTCTCTCTCACACACACAGTCTCACTCTCACACACCCACACACAGAGGCTTGGTCTCACTCTCACACACACACAGTCTCACTCTCTCACATACCCACACAGAGGCTTGGTCTCACTCTCTCTCACACACACAGTCTCACTCTCTCACACACCCACACAGAGGCTTGGTCTCACTCTCGCTTTCACACACAGTCTCACTGTCACACACCCACACACGGAGGCTTGGTCTCACTCTCTCGCACACACACAGTCTCACTCTCTCACATACCCACACAGAGGCTTGGTCTCACTCTCTCTCACACACACAGTCTCACTCTCTCACATACCCACACACAGAGGCTTGGTCTCACTCTCTCTCACACACACAGTCTCACTCTCTCACATACCCACACACAGAGGCTTGGTCTCACTCTCACACACACACACAGTCTCACTGTCTCACATACCCACACACAGAGGCTTGGTCTCACTCTCTCTCACACACACAGTCTCACTCTCTCACACACCGACACAGAGGCTTGGTCTCACTCTCTCTCACACACACAGTCTCACTCTCTCACATACCCACACACTGAGGCTTGGTCTCACTCTCTCTCACACACACAGTCTCACTCTCTCACATACCCACACACAGAGGCTTGGTCTCACTCTCTCTCGTACACACAGTCTCACTCTCTCACATACCCACACAGAGGCTTAGTCTCACTCTCTCTCACACACACAGTCTCACTCTGTCACATACCCACACAGATGCTTGGTCTCACTCTCTCTCACACACACAGTCTCACTCTCACACACCCACACACAGAGGCTTGGTCTCACTCTCACGCACACACAGTCTCACTCTCTCACATACCCACACAGAGGCTTGGTCTCACTCTCTCTCACACACACAGTCTCACTCTCTCACACACCCACACCGAGGCTTGGTCTCACTCTCGCTCTCACACACAGTCTCACTCTCACACACCCACACACGGAGGCTTGGTCTCACTCTCTCGCACACAAACAGTCTCACTCTCTCACATACCCACACAGAGGCTTGGTCTCACTCTCTCTCACACACACAGTCTCACTCTCTCAAATACCCACACAGAGGCTTGGTCTCTCTCTCTCACACACACAGTCTCACTCTCTCACATACCCACACACAGAGGCTTGGTCTCACTCTCTCTCTCACACACAGTCTCACTCTCTCACACACACCCACACAGAGGCTTGGTCTCACTCTCTCTCACACACACAGTCTCACTCTCTCACATACCCACACACAGAGGCTTGTTCTCATTCTCTCTCTCACACACACAGTCTCACTCTCTCACATACCCACACACAGAGGCTTGGTGTCACCCTCTCTCACACACACAGTCTCACTCTCTCACATACCCACACACAGAGGCTTGGTCTCACTCTCTCTCACACACACAGTCTCACTCTCTCACATACCCACACACAGAGGCTTGGTCTCACTCTCTCTCACACACACAGTCTCACTCTCTCACATACCCACACACAGAGGCTTGGTCTCACTCTCTCTCACACACACAGTCTCACTCTCTCACATACCCACACACAGAGGCTTGGTCTCACTCTCACACACACACACAGTCTCACTGTCTCACATACCCACACACAGAGGCTTGGTCTCACTCTCTCTCACACACACAGTCTCACTCTCTCACACACCCACACAGAGGCTTGGTCTCACTCTCTCTCACACACACAGTCTCACTCTCTCACATACCCACACACAGAGGCTTGGTCTCACTCTATCTCACACACACAGTCTCACTCTCTCACATACCCACACACAGAGGCTTGGTCTCACTCTCTCTCACACACACAGTCTCACTCTCTCACAAACCCACACCGAGGCTTGGTCTCACTCTCTCTCTCACACACAGTCTCACTCTCTCACATACCGACACAGAGGCTTGGTCTCACTCTCTCTCACACACACAGTCTCACTCTCTCTCACACACACACAGAGGCTTGGTCTCACTCTCTCTCACACACACAGTCTCACTCTCTCTCACACACATACAGAGGCTTGGTCTCACTCTCTCTCACACACACAGTCTCACTCTCTCACATACCCACACACAGAGGCTTGGTCTCACTCTCTCTCACACACACAGTCTCACTCTCTCACATACCCACACAGAGGCTTGGTCTCACTCTCTCTCTCACACACAGTCTCACTCTCTCACATACCCACACACAGAGGCTTGGTCTCACTCTCACACACACACACAGTCTCACTCTCTCACATACCCACACACAGAGGCTTGGTCTCACTCTCTCTCACACACACCGTCTCACTCTCTCACACACCCACACAGAGGCTTGGTCTCACTCTCTCTCACACACACAGTCTCACTCTCTCACATACCCACACACAGAGGCTTGGTCTCACTCTCTCTCACACACACAGTCTCACTCTCTCACATACCCACACACAGAGGCTTGGTCTCACTCTCTCTCACACACACAGTCTCACTCTCTCACATACCCACACAGAGGCTTGGTCTCACTCTCTCTCACACACACAGTCTCACTCTCTCAAATACCCACACAGAGGCTTGGTCTCTCTCTCTCACACACACAGTCTCACTCTCTCACATACCCACACACAGAGGCTTGGTCTCACTCTCTCTCACACACACAGTCTCACTCTCTCACACACACCCACACAGAGGCTTGGTCTCACTCTCTCTCACACACACAGTCTCACTCTCTCACATACCCACACACAGAGGCTTGTTCTCATTCTCTCTCTCACATTCACAGTCTCACTCTCTCACATACCCACACACAGAGGCTTGGTGTCACCCTCTCTCACACACACAGTCTCACTCTCTCACATACCCACACACAGAGGCTTGGTCTCACTCTCTCTCACACACACAGTCTCACTCTCTCACATACCCACACACAGAGGCTTGGTCTCACTCTCTCTCACACACACAGTCTCACTCTCTCACATTTCCACACACAGAGGCTTGGTCTCACTCTCTCTCACACACACAGTCTCACTCTCTCACATACCCACACACAGAGGCTTGGTCTCACTCTCACACACACACACAGTCTCACTGTCTCACATACCCACACACAGAGGCTTGGTCTCACTCTCTCTCACACACACAGTCTCACTCTCTCACACACCCACACAGAGGCTTGGTCTCACTCTCTCTCACACACACAGTCTCACTCTCTCACATACCCACACACAGAGGCTTGGTCTCACTCTATCTCACACACACAGTCTCACTCTCTCACATACCCACACACAGAGGCTTGGTCTCACTCTCTCTCACACACACAGTCTCACTCTCTCACAAACCCACACAGAGGCTTGGTCTCACTCTCTCTCTCACACACAGTCTCACTCTCTCACATACCGACACAGAGGCTTGGTCTCACTCTCTCTCACACACACAGTCTCACTCTCTCTCACACACACACAGAGGCTTGGTCTCACTCTCTCTCACACACACAGTCTCACTCTCTCTCACACACATACAGAGGCTTGGTCTCACTCTCTCTCACACACACAGTCTCACTCTCTCACATACCCACACACAGAGGCTTGGTCTCACTCTCTCTCACACACACAGTCTCACTCTCTCACATACCCACACAGAGGCTTGGTCTCACTCTCTCTCTCACACACAGTCTCACTCTCTCACATACCCACACACAGAGGCTTGGTCTCACTCTCACACACACACACAGTCTCACTCTCTCACATACCCACACACAGAGGCTTGGTCTCACTCTCTCTCACACACACCGTCTCACTCTCTCACACACCCACACAGAGGCTTGGTCTCACTCTCTCTCACACACACAGTCTCACTCTCTCACATACCCACACACAGAGGCTTTGTCTCACTCTCTCTCACACACACAGTCTCACTCTCTCACATACCCACACACAGAGGCTTGGTCTCACTCTCTCTCACACACACAGTCTCACTCTCTCACACACCCACACACAGAGGCTTGGTCTCACTCTCTCTCACACACACAGTCTCAATCTCTCACATACCCACACAGAGGCTTGGTCTCACTCTCTCTCAAACACACAGACTCACTCTCTCACATACCCACACACAGAGGCTTGGTCTCACTCTCTCTCACACACACAGTCTCACTCTCTCACATATCCACACACAGAGGCTTGGTCTCACTCTCTCTCACACACACAGCCTCACTCTCTCACACACCCACACACAGAGGCTTGGTCTCTCTCTCTCACACACACAGTCTCACTCTCTCACATACCCACACACAGAGGCTTGGTCTCACTCTCTCTCACACACACAGTCTCACTCTCTCACATACCCACACAGAGGCTTGCTCTCACTCTCTCTCACACACACAGTCTCACTCTCACACACCCACACACAGAGGCTTGGTCTCACTCTCCCACACACACAGTCTCACTCTCTCACATACCCACACAGAGGCTTGGTCTCACTCTCTCTCACACACACAGTCTCACTCTCTCACACACCCACACAGAGGCTTGGTCTCACTCTCTCTCTCACACACAGTCTCACTCTCACACACCCACACACAGAGGCTTGGTCTCACTCTCTCTCACACACACAGTCTCACTCTCTCACATACCCACACAGAGGGTTGGTCTCACTGTCTCTCACACACACAGTCTCACTCTCTCAAATACCCACACAGAGGCTTGGTCTCTCTCTCTCACACACACAGTCTCACTGTCTCACATAACCACACACAGAGGCTTGGTCTCACTCTCTCTCACACACACAGTCTCACTCTCTCACATACCCACACAGAGGCTTGCTCTCACTCTCTCTCACACACACAGTCTCACTCTCACACACCCACACACAGAGGCTTGGTCTCACTCTCCCACACACACAGTCTCACTCTCTCACATACCCACACAGAGGCTTGGTCTCACTCTCTCTCACACACACAGTCTCACTCTCTCACACACCCACACAGAGGCTTGGTCTCACTCTCTCTCTCACACACAGTCTCACTCTCACACACCCACACACAGAGGCTTGGTCTCACTCTCTCTCACACACACAGTCTCACTCTCTCACATACCCACACAGAGGCTTGGTCTCACTCTCTCTCACACACACAGTCTCACTCTCTCAAATACCCACACAGAGGCTTGGTCTCTCTCTCTCACACACACAGTCTCACTGTCTCACATACCCACACACAGAGGCTTGGTCTCAATCTCTCTCACACACACAGTCTCACTCTCTCACACACACCCACACAGAGGCTTGGTCTCACTCACTCTCACACACACAGTCTCACTCTCTCACATACCCACACACAGAGGCTTGTTCTCATTCTCTCTCTCACACACACAGTCTCACTCTCTCACATACCCACACACAGAGGCTTGGTCTCACCCTCTCTCACACACACAGTTTCACTCTCTCACATACCCACACACAGAGGCTTGGTCTCACTCTCTCTCACACACACAGTCTCACTCTCTCACATACCCACACACTGAGGCTTGGTCTCACTCTCTCTCACACACACAGTCTCACTCTCTCACATACCCACACACAGAGGCTTGGTCTCACTCTCACACACACACACAGTCTCACTGTCTCACATACCCACACACAGAGGCTTGGTCTCACTCTCTCTCACACACACAGTCTCACTCTCTCACACACGTACACAGAGGCTTGGTCTCACTCTCTCTCACACACACAGTCTCACTCTCTCACATACCCACACACTGAGGCTTGGTCTCACTCTCTCTCACACACACAGTCTCACTCTCTCACATACCCACACACAGAGGCTTGGTCTCACTCTCTCTCACACACACAGTCTCACTCTCTCACATACCCACACAGAGGCTTAGTCTCACTCTCTCTCACACGCACAGTCTCACTCTCTCACATACCCACACAGATGCTTGGTCTCACTCTCTCTCACACACACAGTCTCACTCTCACACACCCACACACAGAGGCTTGGTCTCACTCTCACACACACACAGTCTCACTCTCTCACATACCCACACAGAGGCTTGGTCTCACTCTCTCTCACACACACAGTCTCACTCTCTCACACACCCACACAGAGGCTTGGTCTCACTCTCGCTTTCACACACAGTCTCACTGTCACACACCCACACACGGAGGCTTGGTCTCACTCTCTCGCACACACACAGTCTCACTCTCTCACATACCCACACAGAGGCTTGGTCTCACTCTCTCTCACACACACAGTCTCACTCTCTCAAATACCCACACAGAGGCTTGGTCTCTCTCTCTCTCACACACAGTCTCACTCTCACACACCCACACACAGAGGCTTGGTCTCACTCTCTCTCACACACACAGTCTCACTCTCTCACATACCCACACAGAGGGTTGGTCTCACTCTCTCTCACACACACAGTCTCACTCTCTCAAATACCCACACAGAGGCTTGGTCTCTCTCTCTCACACACACAGTCTCACTGTCTCACATACCCACACACAGAGGCTTGGTCTCACTCTCTCTCACACACACAGTCTCACTCTCTCACATACCCACACAGAGGCTTGCTCTCACTCTCTCTCACACACACAGTCTCACTCTCACACACCCACACACAGAGGCTTGGTCTCACTCTCCCACACACACAGTCTCACTCTCTCACATACCCACACAGAGGCTTGGTCTCACTCTCTCTCACACACACAGTCTCACTCTCTCACACACCCACACAGAGGCTTGGTCTCACTCTCTCTCTCACACACTGTCTCACTCTCACACACCCACACACAGAGGCTTGGTCTCACTCTCTCTCACACACACAGTCTCACTCTCTCACATACCCACACAGAGGCTTGGTCTCACTCTCTCTCACACACACAGTCTCACTCTCTCAAATACCCACACAGAGGCTTGGTCTCTCTCTCTCACACACACAGTCTCACTGTCTCACATACCCACACACAGAGTCTTGGTCTCACTCTCTCTCACACACACAGTCTCACTCTCTCACACACACCCACACAGAGGCTTGGTCTCACTCACTCTCACACACACAGTCTCACTCTCTCACATACCCACACACAGAGGCTTGTTCTCATTCTCTCTCTCACACACACAGTCTCACTCTCTCACATACCCACACACAGAGGCTTGGTCTCACCCTCTCTCACACACACAGTTTCACTCTCTCACATACCCACACACAGAGGCTTGGTCTCACTCTCTCTCACACACACAGTCTCACTCTCTCACATACCCACACACTGAGGCTTGGTCTCACTCTCTCTCACACACACAGTCTCACTCTCTCACATACCCACACACAGAGGCTTGGTCTCACTCTCACACACACACACAGTCTCACTGTCTCACATACCCACACACAGAGGCTTGGTCTCACTCTCTCTCACACACACAGTCTCACTCTCTCACACACCGACACAGAGGCTTGGTCTCATTCTCTCTCACACACACAGTCTCACTCTCTCACATACCCACACACTGAGGCTTGGTCTCACTCTCTCTCACACACACAGTCTCACTCTCTCACATACCCACACACAGAGGCTTGGTCTCACTCTCTCTCGTACACACAGTCTCACTCTCTCACATACCCACACAGAGGCTTAGTCTCACTCTCTCTCACACACACAGTCTCACTCTCTCACATACCCACACAGATGCTTGGTCTCACTCTCTCTCACACACACAGTCTCACTCTCACACACCCACACACAGAGGCTTGGTCTCACTCTCACACACACACAGTCTCACTCTCTCACATACCCACACAGAGGCTTGGTCTCACTCTCTCTCACACACACAGTCTCACTCTCTCACACACCCACACAGAGGCTTGGTCTCACTCTCGCTCTCACACACAGTCTCACTGTCACACACCCACACACGGAGGCTTGGTCTCACTCTCTCGCACACACACAGTCTGACTCTCTCACATACCCACACAGAGGCTTGGTCTCACTCTCTCTCACACACACAGTCTCACTCTCTCAAATACCCACACAGAGGCTTGGTCTCTCTCTCTCACACACACAGTCTCACTCTCTCACATACCCACACACAGAGGCTTGGTCTCACTCTCTCTCACACACACAGTCTCACTCTCTCACATACCCACACACAGAGGCTTGGTCTCACTCTCTCTCACACACACAGTCTCACTCTCTCACATACCCACACACTGAGGCTTTGTCTCACTCTCTCTCACACACACAGTCTCACTCTCTCACATACCCACACACAGAGGCTTGGTCTCACTCTCTCTCACACACACAGTCTCACTCTCTCACATACCCACACACAGAGGCTTGTTCTCATTCTCTCTCTCACACACACAGTCTCACTCTCTCACATACCCACACACAGAGGCTTGGTCTCACTCTCACACACACACACAGTCTCACTGTCTCACATACCCACACACAGAGGCTTGGTCTCACTCTCTCTCACACACACAGTCTCACTCTCTCACACACCCACACAGAGGCTTGGTCTCACTCTCTCTCACACACACAGTCTCACTCTCTCACATACCCACACACAGAGGCTTGGTCTCACTCTATCTCACACACACAGTCTCACTCTCTCACATACCCACACACAGAGGCTTGGTCTCACTCTCTCTCACACACACAGTCTCACTCTCTCACAAACCCACACAGAGGCTTGGTCTCACTCTCTCTCTCACACACAGTCTCACTCTCTCACATACCGACACAGAGGCTTGGTCTCACTCTCTCTCACACACACAGTCTCACTCTCTCTCACACACACACAGAGGCTTGGTCTCACTCTCTCTCACACACACAGTCTCACTCTCTCTCACACACATACAGAGGCTTGGTCTCACTCTCTCTCACACACACAGTCTCACTCTCTCACATACCCACACACAGAGGCTTGGTCTCACTCTCTCTCACACACACAGTCTCACTCTCTCACACACCGACACAGAGGCTTGGTCTCACTCTCTCTCACACACACAGTCTCACTCTCTCACATACCCACACACTGAGGCTTGGTCTCACTCTCTCTCACACACACAGTCTCACTCTCTCACATACCCACACACAGAGGCTTGGTCTCACTCTCTCTCGTACACACAGTCTCACTCTCTCACATACCCACACAGAGGCTTAGTCTCACTCTCTCTCACACACACAGTCTCACTCTGTCACATACCCACACAGATGCTTGGTCTCACTCTCTCTCACACACACAGTCTCACTCTCACACACCCACACACAGAGGCTTGGTCTCACTCTCACACACACACAGTCTCACTCTCTCACATACCCACACAGAGGCTTGGTCTCACTCTCTCTCACACACACAGTCTCACTCTCTCACACACCCACACAGAGGCTTGGTCTCACTCTCGCTCTCACACACAGTCTCACTCTCACACACCCACACACGGAGGCTTGGTCTCACTCTCTCGCACACACACAGTCTCACTCTCTCACATACCCACACAGAGGCTTGGGCTCACTCTCTCTCACACACACAGTCTCACTCTCTCAAATACCCACACAGAGGCTTGGTCTCTCTCTCTCACACACACAGTCTCACTCTCTCACATACCCACACACAGAGGCTTGGTCTCACTCTCTCTCACACACACAGTCTCACTCTCTCACACACACCCACACAGAGGCTTGGTCTCACTCTCTCTCACACACACAGTCTCACTCTCTCACATACCCACACACAGAGGCTTGTTCTCATTCTCTCTCTCACACACACAGTCTCACTCTCTCACATACCCACACACAGAGGCTTGGTCTCACTCTCACACACACACACAGTCTCACTGTCTCACATACCCACACACAGAGGCTTGGTCTCACTCTCTCTCACACACACAGTCTCACTCTCTCACACACCCACACAGAGGCTTGGTCTCACTCTCTCTCACACACACAGTCTCACTCTCTCACATACCCACACACAGAGGCTTGGTCTCACTCTATCTCACACACACAGTCTCACTCTCTCACATACCCACACACAGAGGCTTGGTCTCACTTTCTCTCACACACACAGTCTCACTCTCTCACAAACCCACACAGAGGCTTGTTCTCACTCTCTCTCTCACACACAGTCTCACTCTCTCACATACCGACACAGAGGCTTGGTCTCACTCTCTCTCACACACACAGTCTCACTCTCTCTCACACACACACAGAGGCTTGGTCTCACTCTCTCTCACACACACAGTCTCACTCTCTCTCACACACATAAAGAGGCTTGGTCTCACTCTCTCTCACACACACAGTCTCACTCTCTCACATACCCACACACAGAGGCTTGGTCTCACTCTCTCTCACACACACAGTCTCACTCACTCACATACCCACACAGAGGCTTGGTCTCACTCTCTCTCTCACACACAGTCTCACTCTCTCACATACCCACACACAGAGGCTTGGTCTCACTCTCACACACACACACAGTCTCACTCTCTCACATACCCACACACAGAGGCTTGGTCTCACTCTCTCTCACACACACAGTCTCACTCTCTCACACACCCACACAGAGGCTTGGTCTCACTCTCTCTCACACACACAGTCTCACTCTCTCACATACCCACACACAGAGGCTTGGTCTCACTCTCTCTCACACACACAGTCTCACTCTCTCACATACCCACACACAGAGGCTTGGTCTCACTCTCTCTCACACACACAGTCTCACTCTCTCACACACCCACACACAGAGGCTTGGTCTCACTCTCTCTCACACACACAGTCTCAATCTCTCACATACCCACACAGAGGCTTGGTCTCACTCTCTCTCAAACACACAGACTCACTCTCTCACATACCCACACACAGAGGCTTGGTCTCACTCTCTCTCACACACACAGTCTCACTCTCTCACATACCCACACACAGAGGCTTGGTCTCACTCTCTCTCACACACACAGCCTCACTCTCTCACACACCCACACACAGAGGCTTGGTCTCTCTCTCTCACACACACAGTCTCACTCTCTCACATACCCACACACAGAGGCTTGGTCTCACTCTCTCTCACACACACAGTCTCACTCTCTCACATACCCACACAGAGGCTTGCTCTCACTCTCTCTCACACACACAGTCTCAATCTCACACACCCACACACAGAGGCTTGGTCTCACTCTCCCACACACACAGTCTTACTCTCTCACATACCCACACAGACGCTTGGTCTCACTCTCTCTCACACACACAGTCTCACTCTCTCACACACCCACACAGAGGCTTGGTCTCACTCTCTCTCTCACACACAGTCTCACTCTCACACACCCACACACTGAGGCTTGGTCTCACTCTCTCTCACACACACAGTCTCACTCTCTCACGTACCCACACAGAGGCTTGGTCTCACTCTCTCTCACACACACAGTCTCACTCTCTCAAATACCCACACAGAGGCTTGGTCTCTCTCTCTCACACACAGTCTCACTCTCTCACATACCCACACACAGAGGCTTGGTCTCACTCTCTCTCACACACACAGTCTCACTCTCTCACACACACCCACACAGAGGCTTGGTCTCACTCACTCTCACACACACTGTCTCACTCTCTCACATACCCACACACAGAGGCTTGTTCTCATTCTCTCTCTCACACACACAGTCTCACTCTCTCACATACCCACACACAGAGGCTTGGTCTCACCCTCTCTCATACACACAGTCTCACTCTCTCACATACCCACACACAGAGGCTTGGTCTCACTCTCTCTCACACACACAGTCTCACTCTCTCACATACCCACACACTGAGACTTGGTCTCACTCTCTCTCACACACACAGTTTCACTCTCTCACATACCCACACACAGAGGCTTGGTCTCACTTCTCTCACACACACAGTCTCACTCTCTCACATACCCACACACAGAGGCTTGGTCTCACTCTCACACACACACACAGTCTCACTGTCTCACATACCCACACACAGAGGCTTGGTCTCAATCTCTCTCACACACACACAGTCTCACTCTCTCACACACCGACACAGAGGCTTGGTCTCACTCTCTCTCACACACACAGTCTCACTCTCTCACATACCCACACACAGAGGCTTGGTCTCACTCTATCTCACACACACAGTCTCAAACTCTCACATACCCACACACAGAGGCTTGGTCTCACTCTCTCTCACACACACAGTCTCACTCTCTCACACACCCACACAGAGGCTTGGTCTCACTCTCTCTCACACACACAGTCTCACTCTCTCACATACCCACACAGAGGCTTGGTCTCACTCTCTCTCACACACACAGTCTCACTCTCTCTCACACACACACAGAGGCTTGGTCTCACTCTCTCTCACACACACAGTCTCACTCTCTCACACACACACACAGAGGCTTGGTCTCACTCTCTCTCACACACACAGTCTCACTCTCTGACATACCCATACACAGCGGCTTGGTCTCACTCTCTCTCACACACACAGTCTCACTCTCTCACATACCCACACACAGAGGCTTGGTCTCACTCTCTCACATACACACAGTCTCACTCTCTCACACACCCACACACAGAGGGTTGGTCTCACTCTCTCTCACACACACAGTCTCACTTTCACACACCCACACACAGAGGCTTATTCTCACTCTCTCTCACACACACAGTCTCACTCTCTCACACACCCACACACAGAGGCTTGGTCTCACTCTCTCTCGTACACACAGTCTCACTCACTCACATACCAACACAGAGTCTTAGTCTCAATCTCTCTCACACACACAGTCTCACTCTCTCGCACACCCACACACAGAGGCTTGGTCTCACTCTCTCTCACACACACAGTCTCACTCTCTCACATAACCACACACAGAGGCTTGGTCTCACTCTCTCTCACACACACAGTCTCACTCTCTCACATACCCACACAGAGGCTTGGTCTCACTCACTCTCACACACACAGTGTCACTCTCTCTCACACACACAGTCTCACTCTCTCACACACACACAGTCTCACTCTCTCTCTCACACATTCACAGGCTTGGTCTCACTCTCTCTCACACACACAGTCTCACTCTCTCACATACACACACACAGAGGCTTGGTCTCCCTCTCTCTCACACACACAGTCTCACTCTCTCACATACACACACACAGAGGCTTGGTCTCACTCTCTCTCACACACACAGTCTCACTCTCTCACACACCCACACACAGAGGCTTGGTCTCACTCTCTCTCACACACACAGTCTCACTCTCTCACATACCCACACACAGAGGCTTGGTCTCACTCTCTCTCACACACACAGTCTCACTCTCTCACATACCCACACACAGAGGCTTGGTCTCACTCTCTCTCACACACACAGTCTCACTCTCACACACCCACACACAGCGCTTG
>NC_092751.1:20470450-20477950 GCF_047496795.1 Chiloscyllium punctatum
CACACACACAGTCTCACTCTCTCACATACCCACACACAGAGGCTTGGTCTCACTCTCTCTCACACACACAGTCTCACTCTCTCACATACCCACACACTGAGGCTTTGTCTCACTCTCTCTCACACACACAGTCTCACTCTCTCACATACCCACACACAGAGGCTTGGTCTCACTCTCTCTCACACACACAGTCTCACTCTCTCACATACCCACACACAGAGGCTTGTTCTCATTCTCTCTCTCACACACACAGTCTCACTCTATCACATACCCACACACAGAGGCTTGGTCTCACTCTCACACACACACACAGTCTCACTGTCTCACATACCCACACACAGAGGCTTGGTCTCACTCTCTCTCACACACACAGTCTCACTCTCTCACACACCCACACAGAGGCTTGGTCTCACTCTCTCTCACACACACAGTCTCACTCTCTCACATACCCACACACAGAGGCTTGGTCTCACTCTATCTCACACACACAGTCTCACTCTCTCACATACCCACACACAGAGGCTTGGTCTCACTCTCTCTCACACACACAGTCTCACTCTCTCACAAACCCACACAGAGGCTTGGTCTCACTCTCTCTCTCACACACCGTCTCACTCTCTCACATACCGACACAGAGGCTTGGTCTCACTCTCTCTCACACACACAGTCTCACTCTCTCTCACACACACACAGAGGCTTGGTCTCACTCTCTCTCACACACACAGTCTCACTCTCTCTCACACACATACAGAGGCTTGGTCTCACTCTCTCTCACACACACAGTCTCACTCTCTCACATACCCACACACAGAGGCTTGGTCTCACTCTCTCTCACACACACAGTCTCACTCTCTCACACACCGACACAGAGGCTTGGTCTCACTCTCTCTCACACACACAGTCTGACTCTCTCACATACCCACACACTGAGGCTTGGTCTCACTCTCTCTCACACACACAGTCTCACTCTCTCACATACCCACACACAGAGGCTTGGTCTCACTCTCTCTCGTACACACAGTCTCACTCTCTCACATACCCACACAGAGGCTTAGTCTCACTCTCTCTCACACACACAGTCTCACTCTGTCACATACCCACACAGATGCTTGGTCTCACTCTCTCTCACACACACAGTCTCACTCTCACACACCCACACACAGAGGCTTGGTCTCACTCTCACACACACACAGTCTCACTCTCTCACATACCCACACAGAGGCTTGGTCTCACTCTCTCTCACACACACAGTCTCACTCTCTCACACACCCACACAGAGGCTTGGTCTCACTCTCGCTCTCACACACAGTCTCACTCTCACACACCCACACACGGAGGCTTGGTCTCACTCTCTCAGACACACACAGTCTCACTCTCTCACATACCCACACAGAGGCTTGGTCTCACTTTCTCTCACACACACAGTCTCACTCTCTCAAATACCCACACAGAGGCTTGGTCTCTCTCTCTCACACACACAGTCTCACTCTCTCACATACCCACACACAGAGGCTTGGTCTCACTCTCTCTCACACACACAGTCTCACTCTCTCACACACACCCACACAGAGGCTTGGTCTCACTCTCTCTCACACACACAGTCTCACTCTCTCACATACCCACACACAGAGGCTTGTTCTCATTCTCTCTCTCACACACACAGTCTCACTCTCTCACATACCCACACACAGAGGCTTGGTCTCACTCTCACACACACACACAGTCTCACTGTCTCACATACCCACACACAGAGGCTTGGTCTCACTCTCTCTCACACACACAGTCTCACTCTCTCACACACCCACACAGAGGCTTGGTCTCACTCTCTCTCACACACACAGTCTCACTCTCTCACATACCCACACACAGAGGCTTGGTCTCACTCTATCTCACACACACAGTCTCACTCTCTCACATACCCACACACAGAGGCTTGGTCTCACTCTCTCTCACACACACAGTCTCACTCTCTCACAAACCCACACAGAGGCTTGTTCTCACTCTCTCTCTCACACACAGTCTCACTCTCTCACATACCGACACAGAGGCTTGGTCTCACTCTCTCTCACACACACAGTCTCACTCTCTCTCACACACACACAGAGGCTTGGTCTCACTCTCTCTCACACACACAGTCTCACTCTCTCTCACACACATAAAGAGGCTTGGTCTCACTCTCTCTCACACACACAGTCTCACTCTCTCACATACCCACACACAGAGGCTTGGTCTCACTCTCTCTCACACACACAGTCTCACTCTCTCACATACCCACACAGAGGCTTGGTCTCACTCTCTCTCTCACACACAGTCTCACTCTCTCACATACCCACACACAGAGGCTTGGTCTCACTCTCACACACACACACAGTCTCACTCTCTCACATACCCACACACAGAGGCTTGGTCTCACTCTCTCTCACACACACAGTCTCACTCTCTCACACACCCACACAGAGGCTTGGTCTCACTCTCTCTCACACACACAGTCTCACTCTCTCACATACCCACACACAGAGGCTTGGTCTCACTCTCTCTCACACACACAGTCTCACTCTCTCACATACCCACACACAGAGGCTTGGTCTCACTCTCTCTCACACACACAGTCTCACTCTCTCACACACCCACACACAGAGGCTTGGTCTCACTCTCTCTCACACACACAGTCTCAATCTCTCACATACCCACACAGAGGCTTGGTCTCACTCTCTCTCAAACACACAGACTCACTCTCTCACATACCCACACACAGAGGCTTGGTCTCACTCTCTCTCACACACACAGTCTCACTCTCTCACATACCCACTCACAGAGGCTTGGTCTCACTCTCTCTCACACACACAGCCTCACTCTCTCACACACCCACACACAGAGGCTTGGTCTCTCTCTCTCACACACACAGTCTCACTCTCTCACATACCCACACACAGAGGCTTGGTCTCACTCTCTCTCACACACACAGTCTCACTCTCTCACATACCCACACAGAGGCTTGCTCTCACTCTCTCTCACACACACAGTCTCACTCTCACACACCCACACACAGAGGCTTGGTCTCACTCTCCCACACACACAGTCTTACTCTCTCACATACCCACACAGAGGCTTGGTCTCACTCTCTCTCACACACACAGTCTCACTCTCTCACACACCCACACAGAGGCTTGGTCTCACTCTCTCTCTCACACACAGTCTCACTCTCACACACCCACACACAGAGGCTTGGTCTCACTCTCTCTCACACACACAGTCTCACTCTCTCACGTACCCACACAGAGGCTTGGTCTCACTCTCTCTCACACACACAGTCTCACTCTCTCAAATACCCACACAGAGGCTTGGTCTCTCTCTCTCACACACAGTCTCACTCTCTCACATACCCACACACAGAGGCTTGGTCTCACTCTCTCTCACACACACAGTCTCACTCTCTCACACACACCCACACAGAGGCTTGGTCTCACTCACTCTCACACACACTGTCTCACTCTCTCACATACCCACACACAGAGGCTTGTTCTCATTCTCTCTCTCACACACACAGTCTCACTCTCTCACATACCCACACACAGAGGCTTGGTCTCACCCTCTCTCACACACACAGTCTCACTCTCTCACATACCCACACACAGAGGCTTGGTCTCACTCTCTCTCACACACACAGTCTCACTCTCTCACATACCCACACACTGAGGCTTGGTCTCACTCTCTCTCACACACACAGTTTCACTCTCTCACATACCCACACACAGACGCTTGGTCTCACTTCTCTCACACACACAGTCTCACTCTCTCACATACCCACACACAGAGGCTTGGTCTCACTCTCACACACACACACAGTCTCACTGTCTCACATACCCACACACAGAGGCTTGGTCTCACTCTCTCTCACACACACACAGTCTCACTCTCTCACACACCGACACAGAGGCTTGGTCTCACTCTCTCTCACACACACAGTCTCACTCTCTCACATACCCACACACAGAGGCTTGGTCTCACTCTATCTCACACACACAGTCTCAAACTCTCACATACCCACACACAGAGGCTTGGTCTCACTCTCTCTCACACACACAGTCTCACTCTCTCACACACCCACACACAGAGGCTTGGTCTCACTCTCTCTCACACACACAGTCTCAATCTCTCACATACCCACACAGAGGCTTGGTCTCACTCTCTCTCAAACACACAGACTCACTCTCTCACATACCCACACACAGAGGCTTGGTCTCACTCTCTCTCACACACACAGTCTCACTCTCTCACATACCCACACACAGAGGCTTGGTCTCACTCTCTCTCACACACACAGCCTCACTCTCTCACACACCCACACACAGAGGCTTGGTCTCTCTCTCTCACACACACAGTCTCACTCTCTCACATACCCACACACAGAGGCTTGGTCTCACTCTCTCTCACACACACAGTCTCACTCTCTCACATACCCACACAGAGGCTTGCTCTCACTCTCTCTCACACACACAGTCTCACTCTCACACACCCACACACAGAGGCTTGGTCTCACTCTCCCACACACACAGTCTTACTCTCTCACATACCCACACAGAGGCTTGGTCTCACTCTCTCTCACACACACAGTCTCACTCTCTCACACACCCACACAGAGGCTTGGTCTCACTCTCTCTCTCACACACAGTCTCACTCTCACACACCCACACACAGAGGCTTGGTCTCACTCTCTCTCACACACACAGTCTCACTCTCTCACGTACCCACACAGAGGCTTGGTCTCACTCTCTCTCACACACACAGTCTCACTCTCTCAAATACCCACACAGAGGCTTGGTCTCTCTCTCTCACACACAGTCTCACTCTCTCACATACCCACACACAGAGGCTTGGTCTCACTCTCTCTCACACACACAGTCTCACTCTCTCACACACACCCACACAGAGGCTTGGTCTCACTCACTCTCACACACACTGTCTCACTCTCTCACATACCCACACACAGAGGCTTGTTCTCATTCTCTCTCTCACACACACAGTCTCACTCTCTCACATACCCACACACAGAGGCTTGGTCTTACCCTCTCTCACACACACAGTCTCACTCTCTCACATACCCACACACAGAGGCTTGGTCTCACTCTCTCTCACACACACAGTCTCACTCTCTCACATACCCACACACTGAGGCTTGGTCTCACTCTCTCTCACACACACAGTTTCACTCTCTCACATACCCACACACAGACGCTTGGTCTCACTTCTCTCACACACACAGTCTCACTCTCTCACATACCCACACACAGAGGCTTGGTCTCACTCTCACACACACACACAGTCTCACTGTCTCACATACCCACACACAGAGGCTTGGTCTCACTCTGTCTCACACACACACAGTCTCACTCTCTCACACACCGACACAGAGGCTTGGTCTCACTCTCTCTCACACACACAGTCTCACTCTCTCACATACCCACACACAGAGGCTTGGTCTCACTCTATCTCACACACACAGTCTCAAACTCTCACATACCCACACACAGAGGCTTGGTCTCACTCTCTCTCACACACACAGTCTCACTCTCTCACACACCCACACAGAGGCTTGGTCTCACTCTCTCTCACACACACAGTCTCACTCTCTCACATACCCACACAGAGGCTTGGTCTCACTCTCTCTCACACACACAGTCTCACTCTCTCTCACACACACACAGAGGCTTGGTCTCACTCTCTCTCACACACACAGTCTCACTCTCTCACACACACACACAGAGGCTTGGTCTCTCTCTCTCTCACACACACAGTCTCACTCTCTGACATACCCCTACACAGCGGCTTGGTCTCACTCTCTCTCACACACACAGTCTCACTCTCTCACATACCCACACACAGAGGCTTGGTCTCACTCTCTCACATACACACAGTCTCACTCTCTCACACACCCACACACAGAGGGTTGGTCTCTCTCTCTCTCACACACACAGTCTCACTCTCACACACCCACACACAGAGGCTTATTCTCACTCTCTCTCACACACACAGTCTCACTCTCTCACACACCCACACACAGAGGCTTGGTCTCACTCTCTCTCGTACACACAGTCTCACTCTCTCACATACCAACACAGAGTCTTAGTCTCAATCTCTCTCACACACACAGTCTCACTCTCTCGCACACCCACACACAGAGGCTTGGTCTCACTCTCTCTCACACACACAGTCTCACTCTCTCACATAACCACACACAGAGGCTTGGTCTCACTCTCTCTCACACACACAGTCTCACTCTCTCACATACCCACACAGAGGCTTGGTCTCACTCACTCTCACACACACAGTGTCACTCTCTCTCACACACACAGTCTCACTCTCTCACACACACACAGTCTCACTCTCTCTCTCACACATTCACAGGCTTGGTCTCACTCTCTCTCACACACACAGTCTCACTCTCTCACATACACACACACAGAGGCTTGGTCTCACTCTCTCTCACACACACAGTCTCACTCTCTCACATACACACACACAGAGGCTTGGTCTCACTCTCTCTCACACACACAGTCTCACTCTCTCACACACCCACACACAGAGGCTTGGTCTCACTCTCTCTCTCACACACAGTCTCACTCTCTCACATACCCACACACAGAGGCTTGGTCTCACTCTCTCTCACACACACAGTCTCACTCTCTCACATACCCACACACAGAGGCTTGGTCTCACTCTCTCTCACACACACAGTCTCACTCTCACACACCCACACACAGCGCTTGGTCTCACTCTCACACACACACAGTCTCACTCTCTCACATACCCACACAGAGGCTTGGTCTCACTCTCTCTCACACACACACACAGAGGCTTCGTCTCACTCTCTCTCTCACACAAAGTCTCACTCTCACACACCCACACACAGAGGCTTGGTCTCACTCTCTCTCACACACACAGTCTCACTCTCTCACATACCCACACAGAGGCTTGGTCTCACTCTCTCTCACACACACAGTCTCACTCTCTCAAATACCCACACAGAGGCTTGGTCTCTCTCTCTCACACACACAGTCTCACTCTCTCACATACCCACACACAGAGGCTTGGTCTCACTCTCTCTCATGCACACAGTCTCACTCTCTCACACACACCCACACAGAGGCTTGGTCTCACTCACTCTCACACACACAGTCTCACTCTCTCACATACCCACACACAGAGGCTTGTTCTCATTCTCTCTCTCACACACACAGTCTCACTCTCTCACATACCCACACACAGAGGCTTGGTCTCACCCACTCTCACACACACAGTCTCACTCACTCACATACCCACACACAGAGGCTTGGTCTCACTCTCTCTCACACACACAGTCTCACTCTCTCACATACCCACACACAGAGGCTTGGTCTCACTCTCTCTCACACACACAGTCTCACTCTCTCACATACCCACACACAGAGGCTTGGTCTCACTCTCTCTCACACACACAGTTTCACTCTCACACACCCACAC
>NC_092751.1:20485450-20500450 GCF_047496795.1 Chiloscyllium punctatum
ACACACAGTCTCACTCTCTCACACACACACACAGAGGCTTGGTCTCACTCTCTCTCACACACACAGTCTCACTCTCTCACATACCCACACACAGAGGCTTGGTCTCACTCTCTCTCTCACGCACAGTCTCACTCTCTCACATACCCACACACAGAGGCTTCGTCTCACTCTCACACACACACACAGTCTCACTCTCTCACACACCCACACACAGAGGCTTGGTCTCACTCTCTCTCACACACACAGTCTCACTCTCACACACCCACACACAGAGGCTTGGTCTCACTCTCTCTCACACACACAGTCTCACTCTCTCACACACCCACACACAGAGGCTTGGTCTCACTCTCTTTCACACACACACAGTCTCACTCTCACACACCCACACACAGAGGCTTGGCCTCACTCTCTCTCACACACACAGTCTCACTCTCTCACATACCAACACACAGAGGCTTGTTCTCATTCTCTCTCTCACACACACAGTCTCACTCTCTCACATACCCACACGCAGAGGCTTGGTCTCACCCTCTCTCACACACACAGTCTCACTCTCTCACATACCCACACACAGAGGCTTAGTCTCACTCTCTCTCACACACACAGTCTCACTCTCTCACATACCCACACACTGAGGCTTGGTCTCACTCTCTCTCACACACACAGTCTCACTCTCTCACATACCCACACACAGAGGCTTGGTCTCACTCTCACACACACACACAGTCTCACTCTCTCACACACCCACACACAGAGGCTTGGTCTCACTTTCTCTCACACACACAGTCTCACTCTCACACACCCACACACAGATGTTTGGTCTCACTCTCTCTCACACACACAGTCTCACTCTCTCACACACCCACACACAGAGGCTTGGTCTCACCCTCTCTCACACACACAGTCTCACTCTCTCACATACCCACACACAGAGGCTTAGTCTCACTCTCTCTCACACACACAGTCTCACTCTCTCACACACCCACACACAGAGGCTTGGTCTCACTCTCTCTCACACACACAGTCTCACTCTCTCACATACCCACACACAGAGGCTTGGTCTCACTCTCACACACACACACAGTCTCACTGTCTCACATACCCACACACAGAGGCTTGGTCTCACTCTCTCTCACACACACAGTCTCACTCTCTCACACACCCACACAGAGGCTTGGTCTCACTCTATCTCACACACACAGTCTCACTCTCTCACATACCCACACACAGAGGCTTGGTCTCACTCTCTCTCACACACACAGTCTCACTCTCTCACACACCCACACCGAGGCTTGGTCTCACTCTCTCTCACACACACAGTCTCACTCTCTCACATACCCACACAGAGGCTTGGTCTCACTCTCTCTCACACACACAGTCTCACTCTCTCTCTCACACACACAGAGGCTTGGTCTCACTCTCTCTCACACACACAGTCTCACTCTCTCACACACACACACAGAGGCTTGGTCTCACTCTCTCTCACACACACAGTCTCACTCTCTCACATACCCACACACAGAGGCTTGGTCTCACTCTCTCTCACACACACAGTCTCACTCTCTCACATACCCACACACAGAGGCTTGGTCTCACTCTCACACACACACACAGTCTCACTCTCTCACACACCCACACACAGAGGCTTGGTCTCACTCTCTCTCACACACACAGTCTCACTCTCACACACCCACACACAGAGGCTTGGTCTCACTCTCTCTCACACACACAGTCTCACTCTCTCACACACCCACACACAGAGGCTTGGTCTCACTCTCTCTCGTACACACAGTCTCACTCTCTCACATACCCACACAGAGGCTTAGTCTCACTCTCTCTCACACACACAGTCTCACTCTCTCACACACCCACACACAGAGGCTTGGTCTCACTCTCTCTCACACACACAGTCTCACTCTCTCACATAACCACACACAGAGGCTTGGTCTCACTCTCTCTCACACACACAGTCTCACTCTCTCACATACCCACACAGAGGCTTGGTCTCACTCACTCTCACACACACAGTGTCACTCTCTCTCACACACACAGTCTCACTCTCTCACATAACCACACACAGAGGCTTGGTCTCACTCTCTCTCACACACACTCACACCCACCCACCCACACACACACACACACACACACACAGAGGCTTGGTCTCACTCTCGCTCACACACACAGTCTCACTCTCTCACACACACACACACAGAGGCTGGGTCTCTCTCTCTATCTCTCTCTCACACACACACACACACACACACACACCCACAAACACACACACTCACACACCCACACACACACACTCACACACACAGAGACACACACGCACACACACAGAGGCTTGGTCTCACTCTCTCTCACACACACTCACACCCACCCACACGCACACACACACACACCCACACAGAGGCTTGGTCTCACTCTCTCTCACACACACAGTCTCACTCTCACACACCCAGACACAGAGGCTTGGTCTCACTCTCTCTCACACACACAGTCTCACTCTCTCACGCACCCACACACAGAGGCTTGGTCTCACTCTCTCTCACACACACAGTCTCACTCTCACACACCCACACACAGAGGCTTGGTCTCACTCTCTCTCACACACCCAGTCTCACTCTCTCACACACACACAGTCTCACTCTCTCACACACACACAGTCTCACTCTCTCTCAACCACACAGAGGCTTGGTCTCACTCGATCTCACACACACTCACACACACACCCACAAAGAGGCTTGGTCTCACTCTCTCTCACACACACAGTCTCACTCTCACACACCCAGACACAGAGGCTTGGTCTCACTCTCTCTCACACACACAGTCTCACTCTCTCACACACCCACACACAGAGGCTTGGTCTCACTCTCTCTCACACACACAGTCTCACTCTCACACACCCACACACAGAGGCTTGGTCTCACTCTCTCTCACACACACAGTCTCACTCTCTCACATACCCACACACAGAGGCTTGGTCTCACTTCTCTCACACACACAGTCTCACTCTCTCACATACCCACACACAGAGGCATGGTCTCACTCTCTCTCACACACACAGTCTCACTCTCTCACACGCCCACGCACAGAGGCTTGGTCTCCATCTCTCTCACACACACAGTCTCACTCTCTCACACACCCACACAGAGGCTTGGTCTCACTCTCTCTCACACACACAGTCTCACTCCCTCACACACCCAAACAGAGGCTTGGTCTCACTCTCTCTCACACACACACTCTCACTCTCTCACACACCCACACAGAGGCTTCATCTCACTCTCTCTCACACACACAGTCTCACTCTCTCACACACCCACACAGAGGCTTGGTCTCACTCTCTCTCACACACGCAGTCTCACTCTCACATACCCACACACAGAGGCTTGGTCTCACTCTCACACACACACAGTCTCACTCTCTCACATACCCACACAGAGGCTTGGTCTCACTCTCTCTCACACACACAGTCTCACTCTCTCACACACCCACACAGAGGCTTGGTCTCACTCTCACTCACACACACAGTCTCACTCTCACACACCCACACACAGAGGCTTGGTCTCACTCTCTCTCACACACACAGTCTCACTCTCTCACACACCCACACACAGAGGCTTGGTCTCACTCTCTCTCACACACACAGTCTCACTCTCTCACATACCCACACACAGAGGCTTGGTCTCACTCTCTCTCACACACACAGTCTCACTCTCTCACATACCCACACACAGAGGCTTGGTCTCACTCTCACACACACACACAGTCTCACTCTCTCACACACCCACACACAGAGGCTTGGTCTCACTCTCTCTCTCACACACAGTCTCACTCTCTCACACACCCACACAGAGGCTTGGTCTCACTCTCTCTCACACACACAGTCTCACTCCCTCACACACCCAAACAGAGGCTTGGTCTCACTCTCTCTCACACTCACAGTCTCACTCTCTCACACACCCACACAGAGGCTTGATCTCACTCTCTCTCACACACACAGTCTCACTCTCTCACACACCCACACAGAGGCTTGGTCTCACTCTCTCTCACACACACAGTCTCACTCTCTCTCACACACACACAGAGGCTTGGTCTCACTCTCTCTTACACACACAGTCTCACTCTCTCACATACCCACACACAGAGGCTTGGTCTCACTCTCTCTCACACACACAGTCTCACTCTCTCACATACCCAAACACAGAGGCTTGGTCTCACTCTCACACACACACACAGTCTCACTCTCTCACACCCACACACAGAGGCTTGGTCTCACTCTCTCTCACACACATAGTCTCACTCTCTCACATACCCACACATAGAGGCTTGGTCTCACTCTCTCTCACACACACAGTCTCACTCTCTCACATACCCACACACAGAGGCATGGTCTCACTCTCTCGCACACACACAGTCTCACTCTCTCACATACCCACACAGAGGCTTGGTCTCACTCTCTCTCACACACACAGTCTCACTCTCACACACCCACACACAGAGGCTTGGTCTCACTCTCACACACACACAGTCTCACTCACTCACATACCCACACCGAGGCTTGGTCTCTCTCTCTCACACTCACAGTCTCACTCTCTCACACACCCACACAGAGGCTTGATCTCACTCTCTCTCACACACACAGTCTCACTCTCTCACACACCCACACAGAGGCTAGGTCTCACTCTCTCTCACACACACAGTCTCCCTCTCTCTCACACACACACAGAGGCTTGGTCTCACTCTCTCTTACACACACAGTCTCACTCTCTCACATACCCACACACAGAGGCTTGGTCTCACTCTCTCTCACACACACAGTCTCACTCTCTCACATACCCACACGCAGAGGCTTGGTCTCACTCTGTCTCACACACGCAGTCTCACTCTCTCTCACACACACACAGAGGCTTGGTTTCACTCTCTCTCACACACACAGTCTCACTCCCTCACACACCCAAACAGAGGCTTGGTCTCACTCTCTCTCACACTCACAGTCTCACTCTCTCACACACCCACACAGAGGCTTGATCTCACTCTCTCTCACACACACAGTCTCACTCTCTCACACACCCACACAGAGGCTTGGTCTCACTCTCTCTCACACACACAGTCTCCCTCTCTCTCACACACACACAGAGGCTTGGTCTCACTCTCTCTTACACACACAGTCTCACTCTCTCACATACCCACACACAGAGGCTTGGTCTCACTCTCTCTCACACACACAGTCTCACTCTCTCACATACCCAAACACAGAGGCTTGGTCTCACTCTCACACACACACACAGTCTCACTCTCTCACACCCACACACAGAGGCTTGGTCTCACTCTCTCTCACACACATAGTCTCACTCTCTCACATACCCACACATAGAGGCTTGGTCTCACTCTCTCTCACACACACAGTCTCACTCTCTCACATACCCACACACAGAGGCATGGTCTCACTCTCTCGCACACACACAGTCTCACTCTCTCACATACCCACACAGAGGCTTGGTCTCACTCTCTCTCACACACACAGTCTCACTCTCACACACCCACACACAGAGGCTTGGTCTCACTCTCACACACACACAGTCTCACTCACTCACATACCCACACCGAGGCTTGGTCTCACTCTCTCTCTCACACACAGTCTCACTCTCTCACATACCCACACAGAGGCTTGGTCTCACTCTCTCTCACACACACAGTCTCACTCTCTCAAATACCCACACAGAGGCTTGGTCTCTCTCTCTCACACACACAGTCTCACTCTCTCACATACCCACACACAGAGGCTTGGACTCACTCTCTCTCACACACACAGTCTCACTCTCTCACACACACCCACACAGAGGCTTGGTCTCACTCTCTCTCACACACACAGTCTCACTCTCTCACATCCCCACACACAGAGGCTTGGTCTCACTCTCTCTCACACACACAGTTTCACTCTCTCACATACCCACACACAGAGGCTTGGTCTCACTCTCTCTCACACACACAGTCTCACTCTCTCACATACCCACACACAGAGGCTTGGTCTCACTCTCTCTCACACACACAGTCTCACTCTCTCACATACCCACACACAGAGGCTTGGTCTCACTCTCTCTCACACACACAGTCTCACACTCTCACATACCCACACAGAGGCTTGGTCTCACTCTCTCACACACACACAGTCTCACTCTCTCACATACCCACACACAGAGGCTTGGTCTCACTCTCACACACACAGTCTCACTCTCTCACATACCCACACGCAGAGGCTTGGTCTCACTCTGTCTCACACACGCAGTCTCACTCTCTCTCACACACACACAGAGGCTTGATTTCACTCTCTCTCACACACACAGTCTCACTCTCTCACATACCCACACACAGAGGCTTGGTCTCACTCTATCTCACACACACAGTCTCACTCACTCACATACCCACACACAGAGGCTTGGTCTCACTCTCTCTCACACACACAGTCTCACTTTCTCACACACCCACACAGAGGCTTGGTCTCACTCTCTCTCACACACACAGTCTCACTCTCTCACATACCCACACAGAGGCTTGGTCTCACTCTCTCTCACACACACAGTCTCACTCTCTCTCACACACACACAGAGGCTTGGTCTCACTCTCTCTCACACACACAGTCTCACTCTCTCACACACACACACAGAGGCTTGGTCTCACTCTCTCTCACACACACAGTCTCACTCTCTCACATACCCACACACAGAGGCTTGGTCTCACTCTCACACACAAACACAGTCTCACTCTCTCACACACCCACACACAGAGGCTTGGTCTCACTCTCTCTCACACACACAGTCTCACTCTCACACACCCACACACAGAGGCTTGGTCTCACTCTCTCTCACACACACAGTCTCACTCTCTCACACACACCCACACGGAGGATTGGTCTCACTCTCTCTCACACACACAGTCTCACTCTCTCACACACCCACACACAGAGGCTTGGTCTCACTCTCTCTCACACACACAGTCTCACTCTCTCACATACCCACACACAGAGGCTTGGTCTCACTCTCTCTCACACACACAGTCTCACTCTCTCACACACCCACACACAGAGGCTTGGTCTCACTCTATCTCACACACACAGTCTCACTCTCTCACATACCCACACACAGAGGCTTGGTCTCACTCTCTCTCACACACACAGTCTCACTCTCTCACACACCCACACAGAGGCTTGGTCTCACTCTCTCTCACACACACAGTCTCACTCTCTCACATACCCACACAGAGGCTTGGTCTCACTCTCTCTCACACACACAGTCTCACTCTCTCTCACACACACACAGAGGCATGGTCTCACTCTCTCTCACACACACAGTCTCACTCTCTCTCACACACACAGAGAGGCTTGGTCTCACTCTCTCTCACTCACACAGTCTCACTCTCTCACATACCCACACACAGAGGCTTGGTCTCACTCTCACACACAAACACAGTCTCACTCTCTCACACACCCACACACAGAGGCTTGGTCTCACTCTCTCTCACACATTCAGTCTCACTCTCACACACCCACGCACAGAGGCTTGGTCTCACTCTCTCTCACACACACAGTCTCACTCTCTCACACACACCCACACAGAGGATTGGTCTCACTCTCTCTCACACACACTGTCTCACTCTATCACAGACCCACACACAGAGGCTTGGTCTCACTCTCTCTCACACACACAGTCTCACTCTCTCACATACCCACACACAGAGGCTTGGTCTCACTCTCTCTCACACACACAGTCTCACTCTCTCACACACCCACACACAGAGGCTTGGTCTCACTCTCTCTCACACACACAGTCTCACTCTCTCACATAACCACACACAGAGGCTTGGTCTCACTCTCTCTCAAACACACAGTCTCACTCTCTCACACACCCACACAGAGGCTTGGTCTCACTCTCTCTCACACACACAGTCTCACTCTCTCACATACCCACACACAGAGGCTTGGACTCACTCTCTCTCACACACACAGTCTCACTCTCTCACATACCCACACACAGAGGCTTGGTCTCACTCTCTCTCACACACACAGTCTCACTCTCTCACACACCCTCACACAGAGGCTTGGTCTCACTCTCTCTCACACACACAGTCTCACTCTCTCACACACCCACACAGAGGCTTGGTCTCACTCTCTCTCACACACACAGTCTCACTCTCTCACACACCCACACAGAGGCTTGGTCTCACTCTCTCTCACACACACAGTCTCACTCTCTCTCACACACACATACACAGAGGCTTGGTCTCACTCTCTCTCACACACACAGTCTCACTCTCTCACATACCCACACAGAGGCTTGGTCTCACTCTCTCTCACACACACAGTCTCACTCTCTCACACACACACACAGAGGCTTGGTCTCACTCTCTCTCACACACACAGTCTCACTCTCTCACATACCCACACACAGAGGCTTGGTCTCACTCTCTCTCACACACACAGTCTCACTCTCTCACACCCACACACAGAGGCTTGGTCTCACTCTCTCTCACACACACAGTCTCACTCTCTCACATACCCACACAGAGGCTTGGTCTCACTCACTCTCACACACACAGTGTCACTCTCTCTCACACACACCGTCTCACTCTCTCACACACACACAGTCTCACTCTCTCTCTCACACATACACAGGCTTGGTCTCACTCTCTCTCACACACACTCACACATACACACACACAGAGGCTTGGTCTCACTCTCTCTCACACACACTCACACCAACCCACACACACACACACACACACACACACACACACCCACACAGAGGCTTGGTCTCACTCTCTCTCACACACACATTCTCACTCTCTCACACACACACACACACACACAGAGGCTTGGTCTCACTCTCTCTCTCTCTCACACACACACACACACACACCCACACACACACACACTCACACGCCCACACACACACACACACAGAGACACCCACGCACACACACACAGAGGCTTGGTCTCACTCTCTCTCACACACACTCACACCCACCCACACACACACACACACACACACCCACACAGAGGCTTGGTCTCACACACACAGTCTCACTCTGACACACCCAGACAAAGAGGCTTGGTCTCACTCTCTCTCACACACACAGTCTCACTCTCTCACACACCCACACACAGAGGCTTGGTCTCACCCTCTCTCACACACACAGTCTCACTCTCACACACCCACACACAGAGGCTTTGTCTCACTCTCTCTCACACACACAGTCTCACTCTCTCACATACCCACTCACAGAGGCTTGGTCTCACTCTCTCTCACACACACAGTCTCACTCTCTCACACCCACACACAGAGGCTTGGTCTCACTCTCTCTCACACACACAGTCTCACTCTCTCACACACACACAGTCTCACTCTCTCACACACACACAGTCTCACTCTCTCTCACCCACACAGAGGCTTGGTCTCACTCGATCTCACACACACTCACACATACCCACACACAGAGGCTTGGTCTCACTCTCTCACACACACAGTCTCACTCTCTCACATACCCACACACAGAGGCTTGGACTCACTCTCTCTCACACACACAGTCTCACTCTCTCACATACCCACACACAGAGGCTTGGTCTCACTCTCTCTCACACACACAGTCTCACTCTCTCACACACCCTCACACAGAGGCTTGGTCTCACTCTCTCTCACACACACAGTCTCACTCTCTCACATACCCACACACTGAGACTTGGTCTCACTCTCTCTCACACACACAGTCTCACTCTCTCACACACCCACACAGAGGCTTGGTCTCACTCTCTCTCACACACACAGTCTCACTCTCTCTCACACACACATACACAGAGGCTTGGTCTCACTCTCTCTCACACACACAGTCTCACTCTCTCACATACCCACACAGAGGCTTGGTCTCACTCTCTCTCACACACACAGTCTCACTCTCTCACGCACACACACAGAGGCTTGGTCTCACTCTCTCTCACACACACAGTCTCACTCTCTCACATACCCACACACAGAGGCTTGGTCTCACTCTCTCTCACACACACAGTCTCACTCTCTCACACCCACACACAGAGGCTTGGTCTCACTCTCTCTCACACACACAGTCTCACTCTCTCACATACCCACACAGAGGCTTGGTCTCACTCACTCTCACACACACAGTGTCACTCTCTCTCACACACACCGTCTCACTCTCTCACACACACACAGTCTCACTCTCTCTCTCACACATACACAGGCTTGGTCTCACTCTCTCTCACACACACTCACACATACACACACACAGAGGCTTGGTCTCACTCTCTCTCACACATACTCACACCCACCCACACACACACACACACACACCCACACAGAGGCTTGGTCTCACTCTCTCTCACACACACATTCTCACTCTCTCACAAACACACACACACACACAGAGGCTTGGTCTCACTCTCTCTCTCTCTCACACACACACACACACACACCCACACACACACACACTCACACGCCCACACACACACACACAGAGACACCCACGCACACACACACAGAGGCTTGGTCTCACTCTCTCTCACACACACTCACACCCACCCACACACACACACACACACACCCACACAGAGGCTTGGTCTCACACACACAGTCTCACTCTGACACACCCAGACAAAGAGGCTTGGTCTCACTCTCTCTCACACACACAGTCTCACTCTCTCACACACCCACACACAGAGGCTTGGTCTCACTCTCTCTCACACACACAGTCTCACTCTCACACACCCACACACAGAGGCTTTGTCTCACTCTCTCTCACACACACAGTCTCACTCTCTCACATACCCACTCACAGAGGCTTGGTCTCACTCTCTCTCACACACACAGTCTCACTCTCTCACACCCACACACAGAGGCTTGGTCTCACTCTCTCTCACACACACAGTCTCACTCTCTCACACACACACAGTCTCACTCTCTCACACACACACAGTCTCACTCTCTCTCACCCACACAGAGGCTTGGTCTCACTCGATCTCACACACACTCACACATACCCACACACAGAGGCTTGGTCTCACTCTCTCACACACACACTCTCACCCACCCACACACACACACACACACACACACCCACACAGAGGCTTGGTCTCACTCTCTCTCACACACACAGTCTCACTCTCTCACATACCCACACACAGAGGCTTGGTCTCACTCTCTCTCACACACACAGTCTCACTCTCTCACATACCCACACACAGAGGCTTGGTCTCACTCTCTCTCACCCACACGGTCTCACTCTCTCACATACCCACACAGAGGCTTGGTCTCACTCTCTCACACACACACAGTCTCACTCTCTCACATACCCACACACAGAGGCTTGGTCTCACTCTCACACACACAGTCTCACACTCTCACATACCCACACACAGAGGCTTGGTCTCACTCTGTCTCTCACACACAGTCTCACTCTCTCACACACAAACACAGAGGCTTGGTTTAACTCTCTCTCACACACACAGACTCCACTCTCTCACATACCCACACACAGAGGCTTGGTCTCACTCTATCTCACACACACAGTCTCACTCTCTCACATACCCACACACAGAGGCTTGGTCTCACTCTCTCTCACACACACAGTCTCACTTTCTCACACACCCACACAGAGGCTTGGTCTCACTCTCTCTCACACACACAGTCTCACTCTCTCACATACCCTCACAGAGGCTTGGTCTCACTCTCTCTCACACACACAGTCTCACTCTCTCTCACACACACACAGAGGCTTGGTCTCACTCTCTCTCACACACACAGTCTCACTCTCTCACACACACACACAGAGGCTTGGTCTCACTCTCTCTCACACACACAGTCTCACTCTCTCACATACCCACACACAGAGGCTTGGTCTCACTCTCACACACAAACACAGTCTCACTCTCTCACACACCCACACACAGAGGCTTGGTCTCACTCTCTCTCAAACACACAGTCTCACTCTCACACACCCACACACAGAGGCTTGGTCTCACTCTCTCTCACACACACAGTCTCACTCTCTCACACACACCCACACGGAGGATTGGTCTCACTCTCTCTCACACACACAGTCTCACTCTCTCACACACCCACACACAGAGGCTTGGTCTCACTCTCTCTCACACACACAGTCTCACTCTCTCACATACCCACACACAGAGGCTTGGTCTCTCTCTCTCTCACACACACAGTCTCACTCTCTCACACACCCACACACAGAGGCTTGGTCTCACTCTATCTCACACACACAGTCTCACTCTCTCACATACCCACACACAGAGGCTTGGTCTCACTCTCTCTCACACACACAGTCTCACTCTCTCACACACCCACACAGAGGCTTGGTCTCACTCTCTCTCACACACACAGTCTCACTCTCTCACACACCCACACAGAGGCTTGGTCTCACTCTCTCTCACACACACAGTCTCACTCTCTCTCACACACACACAGAGGCTTGGTCTCACTCTCTCTCACACACACAGTCTCACTCTCTCTCACACACACACAGAGGCTTGGTCTCACTCTCTCTCACTCACACAGTCTCACTCTCTCACATACCCACACACAGAGGCTTGGTCTCACTCTCTCTCACACACACAGTCTCACTCTCTCACATACCCACACACAGAGGCTTGGTCTCACTCTCTCTCACACACACAGTCTCACTCTCTCACACACCCACACACAGAGGCTTGGTCTCACTCTCTCTCACACACACAGTCTCACTCTCTCACATAACCACACAGAGAGGCTTGGTCTCACTCTCTCTCAAACACACAGTCTCACTCTCTCACACACCCACACAGAGGCTTGGTCTCACTCTCTCTCACACACACAGTCTCACTCTCTCACATACCCACACACAGAGGCTTGGTCTCACTCTCACACACAAACACAGTCTCACTCTCTCACACACCCACACACAGAGGCTTGGTCCCACTCTCTCTCACACATTCAGTCTCACTCTCACACACCCACACACAGAGGCTTGGTCTCACTCTCTCTCACACACACAGTCTCACTCTCTCACACACACCCACACAGAGGATTGGTCTCACTCTCTCTCACACACACTGTCTCACTCTATCACAGACCCACACACAGAGGCTTGGTCTCACTCTCTCTCACACACACAGTCTCACTCTCTCACATACCCACACACAGAGGCTTGGTCTCACTCTCTCTCACACACACAGTCTCACTCTCTCACACACCCACACACAGAGGCTTGGTCTCACTCTCTCTCACACACACAGTCTCACTCTCTCACATAACCACACACAGAGGCTTGGTCTCACTCTCTCTCAAACACACAGTCTCACTCTCTCACACACCCACACAGAGGCTTGGTCTCACTCTCTCTCACACACACAGTCTCACTCTCTCACATACCCACACACAGAGGCTTGGACTCACTCTCTCTCACACACACAGTCTCACTCTCTCACATACCCACACACAGAGGCTTGGTCTCACTCTCTCTCACACACACAGTCTCACTCTCTCACACACCCTCACACAGAGGCTTGGTCTCACTCTCTCTCACACACACAGTCTCACTCTCTCACACACCCACACAGAGGCTTGGTCTCACTCTCTCTCACACACACAGTCTCACTCTCTCACACACCCACACAGAGGCTTGGTCTCACTCTCTCTCAAACACACAGTCTCACTCTCTCACACACACACACACACACAGAGGCTTGGTCTCACTCTCTCTCACACACACAGTCTCACTCTCTCACATACCCACACAGAGGCTTGGTCTCACTCTCTCTCACACACACAGTCTCACTCTCTCACACACACACACAGAGGCTTGGTCTCACTCTCTCTCACACACACAGTCTCACTCTCTCACATACCCACACACAGAGGCTTGGTCTCACTCTCTCTCACACACACAGTCTCACTCTCTCACACCCACACACAGAGGCTTGGTCTCAGTCTCTCTCACACACACAGTCTCACTCTCTCACATACCCACACAGAGGCTTGGTCTCACTCACTCTCACACACACAGTGTCACTCTCTCTCACACACACAGTCTCACTCTCTCTAACACACACAGTCTCACTCTCTCACACACACACACAGAGGCTTGGTCTCACTCTCTCTCACTCACACAGTCTCACTCTCTCACATACCCACACACAGAGGCTTGGTCTCACTCTCTCTCACACACACAGTCTCACTCTCTCACATACCCACACACAGAGGCTTGGTCTCACTCTCTCTCACACACACAGTCTCACTCTCTCACACACCCACCCACAGAGACTTGGTCTCACTCTCTCTCACACACACAGTCTCACTCTCTCACATAACCACACACAGAGGCTTGGTCTCACTCTCTCTCAAACACACAGTCTCACTCTCTCACACACCCACACAGAGGCTTGGTCTCACTCTCTCTCACACACACAGTCTCACTCTCTCACATACCCACACACAGAGGCTTGGTCTCACTCTCACACACAAACACAGTCTCACTCTCTCACACACCCACACACAGAGGCTTGGTCCCACTCTCTCTCACACATTCAGTCTCACTCTCACACACCCACACACAGAGGCTTGGTCTCACTCTCTCTCACACACACAGTCTCACTCTCTCACACACACCCACACAGAGGATTGGTCTCACTCTCTCTCACACACACTGTCTCACTCTATCACAGACCCACACACAGAGGCTTGGTCTCACTCTCTCTCACACACACAGTCTCACTCTCTCACATACCCACACACAGAGGCTTGGTCTCACTCTCTCTCACACACACAGTCTCACTCTCTCACACACCCACACACAGAGGCTTGGTCTCACTCTCTCTCACACACACAGTCTCACTCTCTCACATAACCACACACAGAGGCTTGGTCTCACTCTCTCTCAAACACACAGTCTCACTCTCTCACACACCCACACAGAGGCTTGGTCTCACTCTCTCTCACACAC